>NW_007074656.1:24253-32381 GCF_000164805.1 Carlito syrichta | reverse complement strand
GTTTTAAAACATTTTTAGAATTGTTGTAAATTTGCAAACAAATGTTAAAACACAGCCATGCCTAGAACCCCTTTATTGAGGGTATGAGCAGCGGTATGGGGGAGGAGTTGCTGCAGCAGCACCGAACTATTTCCTATCTCCCCCCACTTCCGGGCACATCAGAATCCTGTAGGGTGTCCCAGACATCACCTAAGCCCTCTGGAGAGGAGGGTGCATAGGATCTCTAAGACAAAGAGCCTATCTTCCAGGATAGGCTGTCTGTCCCTGTCCTGGTGGTGTGGGTGAATTTCAAAACACTAAGTGCTCATAGCCGAGTCACACATAAGATTATAAAGATGAGCTCAATGGGACTCCTGCACTGGTCTAGCTCAGAGTCTAGCAGAGAAGACAGGAGCGTGAACAGACTGACTTAGGTTGTTGAGTATATGTTAGTGAAGGCTTTGTGTCAAGTAATATAATAAGCACACGAGAAAGGAATCTACTGATTCTGCCTTCTGAGTTGGAAAGGGCTTCACTGAGGGTGCATTTGATGCCGGCTCCAAAAGGTGGATTTTGTGGATGTGAGGGAAGGACGTTTCAGACCAAGAGACCAGTACACGCCAGGCACGGGACACGAAAGCTTGTTACCACATTTTAAAGGCCCTGTGTTCACACCTCTAGAATACAAGTGGAGTCAAGGGAGGTTTGAATGGAGATGCTGGTGGTGACAAGTTGTGAAGGACTTGATAAAGGAAGTTCAAGAGCTGAGATTTTATCCCTTAGAGCTGGGAAGGATCATCTGAGAGTTTAAGCTCAGGGAAGGAGACAGGAGCAGATCTGTGTTTAAACACTGAGTGGAAATGTTAGGTGAGAGCCTGGGAGGCCAGTGGCAAAGTTGCAGTATTCCACATAAGAGATGAAGATCTGAACTCAGCCTTCAGGAAGGAAATGTGCTGAGCCTGACTCAATTTGGGAGACAGGGAGCAGGATGACTGAGGTTTCTAGCCTAGGTGATCAGGTGGACCCTTGTGCCTTTTTGTGTTGTCTAGTGTGGCAGGCAGGCAATAACATAAGTCTTCAAGATGGCCAAGCCCAGGCCCAGGGATGCTCCTTGGAGTCCTGGCAGCAGTAGGCTGATTTGCTGAGACTTGACTCACTTGCTGCCCAGAATGACTGCCTTGGGTCACACTCCATGCCTCCGCCTTCACTGCCCATGGTGACTGGGTAGAAGGCTGGCTCCTTTCAGTCACCCCGGTACTGTCCCGCATACTGCTGTGGACAGGCCCACCCCTCACTCATGCTTTCAGCCGCCTCTGCCCTTGACGTCTGCCTGAGACAGTCTACTTTCACTGGTTTCCACAGTATATGTGGTTTCCACAGCACACTACATGGTAGCGTCTAGCCGAGTGACTAGTCCCAAAAGAGGTTCATTAGTCTTTGGACAGGTCTCCTACACAACTATTTCTGTTCTGTTGTCAGTTTTACACTAACTTACTGTTAGAGCCTGTGAGGGGCACTCAAGTGGGTGTGAAAATACAAGTATCCCAGGTCGAACGAGGAAACTGGTCTGCTGAAGTACTTGCTGCCAACAGGCCGTTGAAGATAATATAACGTTTGCTAATTTAGGTCTGAAAATTATGACTGGAAAAGGTTAAAATCAGCAAGCCTGATTGATTCAGTAGTTTGCTTATAAAAGGTTTTCTAATGGATATTTCCAATGTGGCGACGCTTTCAAGCATCGAGGGTGCCTAGGTACCCTGTGGAACGTGCTGCACTTATTCGCCTTCCCCACGTGGGTTCCCAGTTCTTGTTGCTACATCCTCAGCTGATGGTGCTGAAGGTACCGAAACTCCAGTCTCGCCTGCCGTTAACAGCCTCTTGTGTGTTTCTTTTCTTTTTAAACCTTTCCAGGCTGATGCACCTAACCCAGGACTCATTCCAGATGCAGACGCAGTAGGTGTAACAGTTGTGCTAATTACTTGCACCTATCGAGGTCAAGAATTTATTAGAGTTGGCTATTATGTAAATAATGAATATACTGAGACAGAATTAAGGGAAAATCCGCCAGTAAAACCAGACTTTTCTAAGGTAATGTTCTTCATGTTCCTTTGTAATTACTTCTACTATACAATTTTTTAAGGAGTTGCTATTGCTATTTCACAGCATACTATGAAATGGCTTTAGCACAGAATAAATCTGAGGTCCTTGTGCCAGTGGGCACACTAATTATTGTTCCGTTACCATGGGTGACCTCAAGCCTCCAGATTAGTAATTAGTGTTGGGCAGACACCTTGAGCATCTCTGGATGGTTCAGAAAATGAAAGTGCCTCTTGTAAGCAGCAGGCCTTTGTTGTGGCTTATCTGTATAGCATTTCCCATACATCGTGATGCTATTCATTTCACCTTTTAGGACGAAGAATGCTTGTTTGTTGTACTTTTCAATAGTGATATTTTTTGTACGTAACTCTGCCCACAATTGTGTTGTGTTTTTCATGTGAATGCTGTAATCTAGGAACACCTGTATGCTTTATCTGCTATTCTTAGAGGTTAAACTAAAGGTTTTAACTATTTCTGGTGACGGGAAGGAGTTTAAATTCTGAGAAGTTGAAGTCTGTGATTTCAACATTTTCAAAGACACTTAGTACCCTGTGATTTTTCATTGGAAACTGTAACAGTTTAGTAACTGGTGATTTTGTGAGGTGCAAAGTAAATGAAAATGAAGGTAAACATGACATTCTTATCTGCCAGACTACAAGAAAAATCACAAGAACTAGAATAGGATGTTCTCCTTTCTGATAATAAGGCGGGACTATTTTTCATCTGTGTGTGGGACCTTGCATTGATCCAACTTACTAGTTACCTCTAAGGCACCTGTAGAGCAGAAAAGAAACTAGGACAGCACTAAGAATGAGCCATCTTTACAAGGAAACCATTAATAATGAGGTTATATTTGATAAATTTTTCACTTTCTAAACTGCATATCAGTTTGTTTAATAAGACATCTTGTAAAGTATTCACCTTCAAAAAGGAAGAGATTCTCTTTTAGAAAATAGAAGTATAGAGGAGTTAGACACTTTGGTGACTAGTAAAAGACCTGAATGTGTCCCCTCAGATTCTCCCTATCTTGTTACCACTCAATCTAAAATAATCTCTTTGCTACAGTCCTAATCCTTACCTTAATTATATATTTGGATTATACTTCTGGATATGAACTTAGCCCTTTGAGAGTACTATCATGAACTGTTGTATTAAGCTCTTACTTTCATATAGTGATCTAACTTTCTTAGTGTTTACCATCTATGTTTCCTTTTTCCTCTAGCTTCAAAGGAACATTTTGGCATCTAATCCCAGGGTCACAAGATTTCACATTAATTGGGAAGATAACACAGAAAAACTGGAAGATGCAGAAAGCAGTAATCCAAACCTACAATCACTTCTTTCAACAGATGCGTTACCTTCAGCATCGAAGGGATGGTCCACATCAGAAAACTCGCTAAATGTCATGCTAGAATCCCACATGGACTGCATGTGACCACCTGTCACCCTTTAGAACAAATTAAGCTATTAAAAACACACAGAACTATTTCCCTGAAATTCCGTAAGTACATAGTCAGAACACAATGTGAAGAATTTGTTTAAAAACATCCTGTAGAAAGTTTATAAGAAAACCAGTATTTGAACAAATTGTGGAATATAAATACAACTATTTTTAAGTAATTTTTTCTCTAATGTGTTATTTTATTTGTTCTGAAACTAATCTGATTAAAGCATATATATTATTTTCTTCTCCTTTATATGTAATTAAAGCACTTATATAGAAAAATATGAATCATTAGACCAGGCTGTAAAGACATTTTAGCCTCTTGGACAGTAATCTTTGGACCATTATTTAACTGGTCTTTGCAAGAACAAAGTTCATTTCACCCGAAATGTCTTCCTGCGAAGACATATAGTGTGGTTTTAATTTAAGGGCAAATTTTCATTCTTTTTGGGCATGTCCTTAAAAGGGGATTTGAAATCAACTATATGCTATCAAGAACTTTAGAACCCTATTTTCCAGGTCACCCTAAAACCTCTTATGGCTACTCCTGAAGTTGGTATAATTGTTGGGCAGCATTTGCTTTGGTTTCAAAGAGAAGAACAAATGTGGCCCATTGTTTATAAGCTTCCCTGGCCATGGTTTTGTTTCTGTGACAGAGTTTAGGACATCAGAGCACTTCTTGAATCACACATCATTATTGCCCAGTGAATTTAAAACCAAATACAATATCTAGAGCAAGTAAGAGATTATAATGGCTCAGATTTGATCATTAGATTTATACAAATATTACAAACTTCAAAAAATTCTTTTGGTAGGTCATTTGTTGTTAGCAGTATTTACATAAAAACAGTCGATTTAGAAAGATGTATGAGATCATAACAGATAAGCTAATGTTTTGGAAATGTGTATTTTCACACCTGTAGTATACTCTTACCCATTTCTTGACACTCGTGAAGAATGAAGTCAGGCATATTTGTGGTTCACATATTCCAGATAGCTTTTCTAGGTGAGTTTTTGAAAAGCAATCTTTTAAAGAAATTTATTAACTAAATGGGCTAGAAGTTTTGTTTTGTTTTGTTTTGGGGAGTTAGTTTCTTCCTCAAAAAATTTCTTATGCCCCATAGAATTAAGGGTAGAATGTTTTCACTACTCTTGCTGCTAAGCAAGAAAGCCATGTGATGCAGGTCATGCAGTGCCTTCACAGCTGAAACTTTTATGCTGCACTTTTTAAAGCTTTTATGTTGAGGAGAGAAAAGGGCCTTTGTCTAAACATGGATTCTAAGTTGTATATATTTCCTATCATTCTAAAAAGTGGATTTGTGAAGCAAAGTTTTGCCAAATGTTAAACTTTGAATTTAATACATTAGATTATTAAAATATTGTCCATTAACTAGCTCATAGATTTTAAAAGTAAAATACTTCTGACTGTTTTAAAACTATACGAAGAAAATCTCATTTTTGTCTAATTGCAATTAAGAGAAAATGTTAAAATATTAAAATGGAAATAAAAGCATTACTTTCCAACAAAGAGCTCAGTGATTCATATTACAGGAACAAGATATGTGCTTGCTAGAAATACGGCATATGTAAATTAGGTCACCAACTACAGCAATTTACTGCTGAGTTTTTATTTTGACTAATTAATAACTTAAAGTGACATCAGAGTGTCAGGTTTTTACATCAACAGCCAATTGCCACGAAATTCGGGGCATACAGACTATTATCTTTCATTGTCTTAAATTTTATGGCTCTATAGGAATTTTTAAGAATTAGTGACTAAAGGTAGATTTACCTACTGTAGAATTTATATTCTACAATATTTTATATTTATATTTGTCTTTTCTCTCATATTTGGAATATGATCTTGGCATAAAAAGAGGGAAAAGTGCTATTACGCTTTTACACTAATTCACTAATCCAGAAAATCAGCGGCCCCAAAACTTTCAAACTGTCCCAATAGTCTGAGATTACTAGTAGCTCCCAAGATAGCTTGGACTCATTTCTTAGGAAACATTCCATGTAACTACTTGTGAAGCATCTTTGTTTGCTGTTGATGTAATTATTCAGAACTCTAGGGCACTGGGTCATATGAATGTTAAAATGCACAGGAAATGTTCTTTATATATTCTTGCCCACTTCCTTTCCAGTATCCTAAAACTTGTCAACTCCTCTTAATTCCATAAATTATTTCTTGTCAGTGCTTAATGTACTGTTCAGTTATGGTTCAAAACCCAAGAGCTCCTTACAAGAATTTCCCACTTATATGGGACCATTAGTGGAGCATTTTCTGTCATATGATAAATTTTAACTTTGGCTTCTCATAAGAAATTTGAACACAGGCCAGTGGAAGTTAGGTTCCCTTAACGAGTAGTAAAATGTGTTAAACCAAGGGCCTATTTTAGAAGAACAGGAGAAGCATTACCTTAATCAAAACTATGTAAAAACACGATATGGCATCAAAACACATTTTAAAAAATAATTCTTTACTAAATTCCCTAGGCCACTCTATTTATAACCATATCTTGGCATTCTACCCACAAAGGCTCTTAAGTGTCCTTACTTAAAGAATCATTACAGTGTATGAATGAAGTTCCGCACTGCGATGATGCAAGTATGCTTTCCAAACACCACTAGACACATTTTCTACCTAAGAAATCTCGTAGGTGTTGCTGTTGACTATCAGATCTATGAGCATAAAAATGCCTTAAAGTCTACACTCTCGTTATACTTTTATAAAGTGAAATTTCCCCCCATTTAGTTTATTTTGACATACTGTTTGCTGGGTTGTTATGAAATGCCAGATGATGTGTACTTTTTCCTGAATAAATAGGTAGGAAGGTCATCACTAGAGAATGAGAAAATCCAATAGGATCATTCAAAACTAAGTTGCAAAGATAGGAGCTCTGAAAACATTTTCTTGGAACTATAAAAACTGTTGCATATTTCCTTCAATTTTTGGCAATCACGTTCAAAATTTAACTCAGTTTACAAAAACAAAAAAACAAAAAACACTGTGTTAGCTTCTGTAGCAATATTAAATTACTCTAATTGTCAAATGAAATACCTGCACTAGTAGATCCAATTCCTGTGGTCAGCACAGATCTTGGTGTAATCTTGGCTGCATATTTGAGGAATTGAGATTTTCCTGTGCCGGGATCCCCCACCAATAAAAGATGAGATTCACCTAGGAAAGAGTAAATATATACAGTTTTAAATTCTACAAAAGAACCCATGAATAAGTATAATCAATCAAAAAGAAAAGAACTCACTTGGAATGCCAATACAATCTTAGAGTGTTTCTGCTGTATACTTTTATAGATGGTCATTTGAGGAGGAATTTAACTAGACAATCTTAAGAAAGTTAACTGTCATTATAAATATAATAGTCCTTTATTGATTATCGAATATGACATTTAAGATCTAAATTCTATTAGTAAATTATGTGCTATTTCCAGATGTTTATGCCTGTGCCTGCGTTTAACATTTTAAGGATTTTGGCTTAATAACATTTCTGATTTTATTTAATCTATTTTTTTTTTTCTGAGTTGGAGTCTCACTCTGTTGCCCAGACTGGAGTGCAGTGGCTGCTCCCGGCCACCACAGCCTCAACCTGCTGGGCTCCGGTGATCCTTCCGCCTCAGCCTTCCAAGTAGCTGGAACCACAGGTGCGTGCTATCACGCCTGGCTGATTTTTGATTTATTGTAGAGATGAGGTCTCGCCAAGTTGCCCAGGCAGGTCTCGAACCCGCGGGCTCAGGCCATCCACTCACTTCAGCCTCCCAAGGCGCGGGATTACATGCTGAGACACTGAGCCCGGCTGTTTTCAAATCTCAGACTATGTGATTATGTCTTTCCATATAACTTACACAAGTATTTTATCCTATTTTTAGTGAAGCACTTGTTATGAGCTTTTATAAGTGCTTTATAAATATCAAATCACTTACAATTTCAAGAGTTAAGTGAAAACCTTTCCATTTTATGAAAATTTTAATAATTTAGTGAAACATCTATCTTAAGATAATTAAGAACTCTTGTCTTCAAAGGTAACAAATGAGCATATGCATGTCATATCTGTGGCATATATTATTTCACTGACCAAGCACATTTCTCCAGTGGACACACGTATTGTCTGAATAAGTCAGTAGGAAACCCTTATTTAAGCTGAGTATTTAGCAGAGCGCCTTGCAAAACAGGAGGCGATCAAAACATGTACCGTGCATAAATCTTATACTTGCTATACGGTACTGGGTGGCCGAAGAGCCCCTGCTACAGCCTGAGGTATAATGAAGCCCTTCTGGTCTTAGGGTTTACTCTTGATACTGTGGCCCATCATAAATCAGCTTTATGCCAGACTCTGGTCAGTTAAGTGTGTTAGCTGCAAAAGAGCCTTCTGACATCCAGGCGTAACTGTGTGTGCAGAGTACTCTGCTTCCATGTGTGACCTACAGCAGCACCTCATGGCAGATGGCACGTTTGCTGCCTACCAGCAGAAGGGAGTCAGCAGGCAGATGACGGCAGGCAGCAGTCAGAGAGAAACATACTGACAGTCACAGATGGAGAAACACTGACTTGGAGGCATAAATGCACCACCTTTTTTTTTTTTTTTTT
>NW_007074656.1:17999-24178 GCF_000164805.1 Carlito syrichta | reverse complement strand
CACTCACCTCAGCCTCCCAAGGCGCGGGATTACAGGCTGAGCCACCGAGCCCGGCAATGCACCACTTCTAATCGTCTCCTCTTGAAGAGAGATGGGATCCAGTGGAAAATATACACAGCAGAGGAAACGTAAGGATTTTACTTTGTGGCACCTATAGGCTAAAGCAAAAGTATGCACCCGTTAAATAAAAACACGATTTCTTTCCATCTTTCTGGAATTCTAAAAAAGTAACTTCTGATACATAGATTATAGACCGATATGAGATATTCTGACAGCTGTCAGCTTTAAAAGATGACAACGGGAAATTGGAGCTCAACAGCAGTTTTCATCCAGGCAAGAATGTGTAGCTGCTTTCCCTGTGTATTTCTACACTCCTAAATAGTTACTAACCTCTGACTCGTGTTCCTGCAGTGTCAGTCCTTTGAATGCCACCAGCCAGCACCATGGCCACAGCAAGCTTTACTAGATACATCCCAAACACCTGAGGGCACAAGCTAGCCAGTATTTCATTCCTTCCTGGGAAAAGCAGAAAGGATTAGAAGTCACCAATAACTTTCAAGAAACCCTCACAAATTTCCCTTCCTAGCCTAACTGACTATCCTCCCGTATACTCTCTCTACCATGTGAAGTGAGTTTCTATAAACTCATCAGATTTCAGAGGGAATGTAAAGAATGGAATTGCCTTTTCTCCCTCTTCTATGACCTACCAGACCCATATCACCCCTTAAAGTCATACCAGTTATCCTTGGTGTGTGGTAATTTCAGTAAAATTACTCACTGCCTAAATAAAAGGAAGATGTTCAATCTCAGAAAAAATGAGTCAGATCAGAGGAACCGGACGTCTTTAAATACAGAGGTAGTTGAGACTCATGAAGCTTCTCCAAAAATAGATCCACCCTGCAGGTCAATTTAGCATTTGCTCTGAGCAGTTTGGTAAATTCTATTTTATCTGGAATAAGGTTTAGGGGTACTGGGGTATTAATATCATTGCAGTTTAAGCTGGAGATCTTGAATTCTTCTGACCATGTGTTTTAAATAAAAGAATGTCATGGTTTGGGGTTTTATTTTCAGAAATATCAAAGCACCAAATTTGAGAATCTACCTATCATCCATGAATAAAGTTAGGTATTTCATTTTGGTCACTGACTTAATCAACCTACAAAATTCTAACAAGCCATTCCTGAGCCTTTCCATGATGTATGGCGCTATATACACGGGCTGCTTTTTGTAATGAATCAGAAATGACTTAGTGACAAGCAACTAAGTTGAAGTGATGTGACCCAGGATAGCAGAAATGGTAAAGAGAAAAAAACTTCATAAAAAAGGAAACAGAAGATTTAGTAAATCCAGTAAGTTTATCTACTGGCAGAAGGAATCCCTTTCCAGAGGCAGAAAGCCAAAGAAAAGGTCAGGAATCCAAGCAGGCAAGACCTGTAGCAGACATGTAAAATATGACCAGAATCTAGAGATCATACATTAAGGAAAGAAGAAATAACCCCAACAAGCAGGCTCAAGAGCAGGCAAACCAACTGGGAGTCACCCAAGTCAAAACTGACAGAGCCAGCTCTGCTGACAACGGGCTGCCTGGAAGCATGATCCCAGTGGAAAAGAGCACCGGCTCTGGTGTTGTGGCTGGATGCAAAACCCAGTGTTGCTGTGTACCAGCTGTCTGACGCTGGGCAAGTTTCTTTTCACTTTTTTTTTTGAGTTGGAGTCTCTCACTCCATGCCCAGGCTAGAACGCAGTGGCCCGCTCATGGCCATCCCAGCATCAACCTGCTGGGCACTGGCGATCCTTCCACCTCAGCCTTCCAAGTAGCTGGAACTACAGGCATGTGCTATGACCCCCAGCTAATTTTTATTTATTTCTTGTAGAGAGAGGTCTCATCATGTTGCCAGGGCTGGTCTCGAACCACCAGGCTCAGGCAATCCCCCTTGCCTCGGCCTCCCAAAGTGCTGGGATTACAGGCTTGAGCCACCTTGCCTGACCTCAGGCAAGTTTTTTAACCTCGATGCCTCCATTTATCTATCTGTGAAGTAGAGATAAGGATGGTAACAACATACTGTTGTTGGGGATCAAAGGAATTAATCTGTACAGCACATTGCACAAACAGTACCTGGCACATAGTGGGAACTGCTTAATTGTTAGCTATTCGATTAACTCTATTACTTGTGCTTATTTCTCAATATTTCCTCACTCCATGGTCAACCTAAAAGATAAACTGAGGAAGGACTGGGGTAGCAGAGAAAAATAAGGGGGAAGGGCCATTATCCTAAATTTTTTTTCTAAGTTGGTTCGTGGCATAGAAGCTCCCTTGGTTGTATTATGGAAGAGAATACATTAAGGTCAATACTACCACTATTCCCACCTCCCTCCCAGATTCCTGGCTCTAGACCATGTCAGTAGTATGGGAATGGCCTAGTTATCCATGCGTGTGGCATGGCCCTCAGCTATCCCAGTGAAGAGAACCTCTCAGCTCCAAGGTAACAAGAGTGATCCCATAGCGTTCAAATGGCCTAACAGGCCCCAACCCCTGCATCTGGGTTTCTACCCAGCACCTACTCATCAGGATCAAGAGACCCCTGAGGTCACTGCAGATCAGCATAAAACTCCTCGGCTCTTCCTAATCAATACCCAGAGGGGCAGGTATAATGAAACAAGTCAGCCTCCAAGAGCACGGAGGGAAGCAACCTCTAGCTCAGACCAGCGAAGACAACCTGTTGGATGCAGCATCCCACCTTCACACACTCACTCTCACACACACACACACACACACACACACACACACACACACACACACACACACACACAGAAATGGAGAAATACAGTGCACTGTACAGATCCACAGGAAACCGAGAAGGGAGAACCCAAATGAGAAATGTGCTCATTTTCTCACTGTCTTCCTACTTGCATTTCTCACAGCGTTACTATATTTACTTCTTTTATCCAATAAATGGGTCATAAAACAGTAGCCTAGTTAAAAAAAGACAGACTCTTTTAAATGCCAGCACAAAGCCCTTCTGAAGGTCTGGTCAGAATACTAAACAATGGTCTTCCTTCACTGTTAAAAGGCAGAATTGAGTGGTGACGTTGTAACTAATAAAAGATAAGAGCGGTCCAAGGGAGAGTACAAATTTTTATAAGGACCCAGTCCTAAGAAACCATTTTCAGTTAAAAAAAAAAAATCATTAAAAAAAAATATGTAATTCTTTGTTTTTTTTTTTTGAGTTGGAGTCTCACTCAGTCGCCCAGACTGGAGGGCAGGGGCTGCTCCCGGCCACCGCAGCCTCGACCTGCTGGGCTCCGGCGATCCTTCCCTCAGCCTTCCAAGTAGCTGGAACTACAGGCATGTGCTACCATGCCCGGCTGATTTTTTTTTTTTAATTTATTGTAGAGATGAGGTCTCGCCAAGTTGCCCAGGTGGGTCTCGAACCTGCGGGCTCAGGCAATCCACTCACCTCAGCCTCCCAAAGGCGCGGGATTACAGGCTGAGCCACCGAACCGGCTGGCTGTGCTGTTTTAGTCTATGTAATTCTATCTTAGTGTCACAGTGTTTCTGCTTCTATTAGCTTCTAGCACTCGTCATCCCTCTTCGCGTTACTCCCTTTTAAAAAATCTTTGGCCCAAATAGTGTGATGTTGTCTATACTATCAAAAATACATCAGAAAAACCAGAGCTTTAACAAGATGCGGATTCATAATAGGATGAGCTTTGCCTTTTTCAAGAACGTATTTTTAATTGGCAAAGAAGGTAACTAAAAGTATGTGAGGTGTTGAAAGTAACAGTTGAGATGAAAACCTCCAGGAAGGTCTCTGAACAGAAAAGACTATGCCAGAAAAGGGCTTCAAAAGGAGACCACAGCTAGAGGCACAGACAAATGTCGCACCTGGACTCAGCCACTGAGTTATACGGCATGTGAGGCTGTCCCCAAATCATACAGTATACAAATCACACATCATGCTTAACTGCTGACTGTACTGCCATTGATAACCATCCCCTTTATGCCTTTCACCACAAACCTGCAAAGGGATCGCTCTTATAGCATTCCCAAAAATCTTCAAATTCCTTTCGGACTTCCTCATCCATGATGACGTTCCCAGAGGATTGCTCGTTATTTACTTGCACGTAATTGGCTTTCAGGACTATCTCCACTTCACAGCGCACATCTTGCCGCAGGGGCTTCCACCGCTGCATCACCACCCCATAAACAGTGAGATCATCACCTAGGAAAAAGCGCCAAGTGAGTCCGGCAACAGCACCTTGGGTGCGGGACACAGACTCGCCAACAAAGGACCAGAGATTAGAAGCAAACTGCTCCCTGACTAGGGTTTGCAGTGGGTCAACCAGCCCAAAACAATCTGAGGACAAAAGAGCACCCCAGATTCTCGATTTTCCAACAGGCACTGTACCTGCACAGTGAAAACGTGAAGTCAGCCTTTTTATTCCTCATAACCTGCTGCATGAAAATCTCACCAGATTGTTACCTTTCACCGGGAGGACAGTTTGCTCGGCGACTTATTCATCATGGTGGCACTGGGTGAGATGTCTGTCCTCTCAGCGAACCATTCAATTCCCATTGAGAGAAGCGTTGTGGTAATTGCAGGCAGAAGGTTAAACTATAATTAATCTGAAGTCAGGGAAAGAGGCAGTCTTGTGGTGACCGGCACCCAGTGCTAGTTTCTCACGTGCACATTCTCACTGACCATTTTTGTTACCATCTTACTCACTGCCCCCCCTTCGATCAACCAGAGAAACCAACTAAGCAATGAAACCGGGACTCCTGCAAAGCTCCTTCCTGCAAACTGCAGGTGCAAGATACAAGCCTGCTAGTTCCTTTTTGATAGTTTCCTCACACCTGTGGAGACCCTCCCACCATTCCTGGTAGGCAGAATAAGCTTCCATCGTCTCCTGGGTGGTTTACAGGCCTACTTGCCAAGCACAGCCATCTGTGCTACTCAGGATGCACAACGCGACGCGTCCGTTAATGAGGACATATGAATGCCTGGCATGCCACGTTTTGGGACCAGAGAAGAGGAGCCAAAGGACAACAAAAAATGACCCTGTGACCTCAGCACCCCAGAGTCTCAATCTCTTGAACACAGGCTGCTGAACACACCCCGCCCCAACCCTGGTGTTTGTAATTTGCATCATAAACACCGGCTCAGAACTAACAGGCAGTTCTTCATCTCCAAGCCATTGTGCCACTTGTGCCACCTGCTGATAAGATGCCTTCCACTCTCCAAGTTTCAGTGTGTCATCCGAAGAAAGTGCTCTGTAAGTGCTAAAGGCGGGGACGGGCAGTGTCGATTCACAGACAGGGAGGCACCTTGCTGGCGTAAGGCAACTCCATACTGAAGGGTTACAAACACTTTGAGCTGGTGCTCTACAAGCCTCCCAGCTCTCTCCTAAGCCACTGTTGGGATGGTTTTCAAACTCAGGAATAGTGGTCAGTGACTGTATTGTCTGCTTCACACTGTTTAGACAAAAGTGACCAGGCAACTTTACATGAGCACAGGGAACAATATTACGGTCATTTTGATGGATTACGTTTAGGTGGTTTCTAAACTAGTTACGCAAGAAACTGAACTTTTAGATGTCGCCCATATCATCTAATCATCGAATGCCAATACGCAGTGACTGGAAAACACAGAGTACTGAGTGAAGCATGGCTGGAAGTTGATTTAAATCCCGGTTCCACTGTTCACTGGCTGCGTGGCCTTAGGCAAATTACCTACCTCTCCTGGACCTGTTTCTCTTTTCTTTTTTGAGTCAGGGTCTCACTCTGTCTCCCAGGCCAGAGTGCACTGGCATGCTCACAGCTCACCACAGTCTTGACCTCCTGGGCTCAGGTGATCCTTCCACTTCAGCCTCCCGAGTAGCTGGGAGTACAGGTGTGCACCAAGACACCCAGCTTTTACACACACACACACACACACACACACACACATATTTGTAGAGAGCATTTTGCTACGTGGCCCAGGCTATGGTATTACTACTTTCTAGTCATGGAGCTCGGTCTCCTCACAGGCAAGATTAGCAAAATACTACCTGTTCTATGGTGTCTCTGAACTTAAATGAGAAAACACTGTTTAGAAAAACAGTTTGTAGCCGGGCTCGGTGGCTCAGCCTGTAATCCCAGCGCTTTGGGAGGCTGAGGTGAGTGGACTGCCTGAGCCTGT
>NW_007074656.1:1785-17742 GCF_000164805.1 Carlito syrichta | reverse complement strand
TAGTTCCAGCTACTCGGAAGGCTGAGGTGGAAGGATCGCCAGAGCCCAGCAAGTCGAGGCTGCGGTGGCTGGGAGCAGCCACTGCACTCCAGTCTGGGTGACAGAGTGAGACTCCAACTCAAAAAAAAAAAAAGAAAAAGAAAAACATTTTGTAAATTATACAAAAGCAGAACATATAATTAAACGCAAACAAGACAAACTCCCAAACAAAATACAAAACACGTTTTAACTTGTTGCAGCTTTCCAGACCCTCATCCCTCGGTTAGTTAACAGCACAGGGAGTGTGTACACATGACTGTGACTTGTCGGCGGCATGACTGCACATGTGTCAGGGACAGGGAAAGCCTGCTGAATCGAGGCCCTGTAGCAAAGCTTGAGCCCACAGGCTATTTATCCCCCCTGGCCTAGTGGTAACAGCCTGAGCTTCCGAGTCCTGTGGTAGCAGAAGATAAACCAGGCCACGCCCACTCACCGTCTCCTGCGGGCCTGTTTCTTGGCCTACAAAATGGGATCATTCTATTTACGTAATAGCACTACCGTGAGAATTAGATCAGATAAGTAAATCACTTAACACAATATCTAGAATATAGTAAATACTCAATAAATATTAGCTGTTATTATTCTAAAGTTCACATTTACAGAGCAACTAATAACTTTAAAAAGCCTTCTATATACGTGTGTATGTGTGTGTGCGCGTGCATTTTCATTTACTTAAGTATTTACTGAATAGCATATGCATCTGACTGTCAGAACAATTGTGAGGCACATCTGATAGTCCAAGGCAGGAGACACTCATTTTAAACTTTTGTTCTCAATAGTAAATATCATAAGTCATGCTACTTTCTGCAAGCTGACGTTCTTCTTGTGTGCTACTGTGGCCCTCATCTCTGCAGCCTGCCTACTTCTGCAGCCAGCCCACTCAGACCCTTCTCCCGATTCCTGGCTGCTCCGACAAGTACCAGCACGCAACCTACGACGTTATCGCTATGCACATGGCCGACCAGATTCCAGAAGGGCAAGGATGAGGTCAGTTATGTCTTTTGAGCCCCACAGAGGCTGCAGCTATGGAAAAATGAAAAGTCAGCTGTTGATAAGTTGCTGCCATCTACCCTTCATTACGAACGACATTTGGAAAAAAAGTAACTGGAGATTATTTCCAGTGTAGAATACACTCGGTTTCGAGGCACTGCATGAAAACACCTTATTCTCTATCAAAGGATATTTTCATGGTTGGGCGGGGCGCACACAAGAACTGTTCTGTTGATCTAGATATTACAGAATTGGGTTAAACTCTAGAGTCCTGCACGAGCACAGTATTTTGACAGGTCCTTGTATCACTTAGCAGGCGATCCATAACCAAAGCTGTCATCTCCCGAGGATGCTATGTGGGAAACCACCTGTTAATACAGGACGTCGGCGATCTGCAACCTGGAAGGCCCTCACCGGAACCTGAGCATGCTGGCGCCCTCATCACCAATGTCTAGCCTCCATCACGGTGAAAATTAACGTTTGCTGTTCAAGCCACCCAGTCTGTGGTACTTCGTTACAGCAGCTCAACATGTCTAAGACATCGCACTGCCACCATACCTTCGGTTTAATTTGTCCTTAGTCTTCTCGATGAGGAGAGGGAAAGGGAACAACAAGATGAGGTGAGAGGGCAAGGCGGAGCTTGGGACTCTGCTGGCCTGAAGAGCAGAGCACTGGACCCAGAAGGACACTAACGGCCAGGCTCAGGAGCCCTCAGATTTCCAGAACCGCTCCGGGCTCAGGAAGCCCAGATCATCCGGACCAACTGCCATCGTAATGCCTGAATCCCTGACTAGGTGCTTAGGCCCTCTGCCGACTGTCTTTGAGAAAAAGCAGTCATCGTCATTCAAGGTCCACACCGGACTCCTAGTTACTACAGACTGAGTCAAACCCTACCTCCCTGTGGCTTATCCCAGTGAAGCACCGTTCCACTCTGTGTGACAGCTGCTGAAAGTCGGCTGCCATGTCCTTCCTGAGGCTTCTCCACGCTAAACACCTACAGCTGTTCACTGAGTATGGGTTCGAGTCCCGCTCCATTCAGACGACCAGCCAATGAAAACTGAGGACCCTTAGAGGACAGCCAGCCCAAATCAGTGACTCCTGTCACGGGGTCACCACCACACAGCAGAGAGGAACGATTCCCTCCTTCCTTCTAGATGCCAACAGGACATGCAGGAGCATTTGCAGAATCATATCCTCTGATTCATTTTACGACTGCCCACGAAATCCATTCAATGTTTAAAAATTGCAGTGGTTAAGCTACGGCGTGCTGAAGAGAACCCTGGGTTAGAAGTCAGTGGATCTGAATCATGGTCCATTTCTGCCACTCAACTCTAAGTGACCGCAGGCAAGTCAAGTTCTTCATCTACAAGACAGGCAGCTAGACCAGATGCTGGACAGTCCCAGCCCAGCTCTCTTCCCTGTCACCTCCTGCCTCCATGCCAGTCTCCATTCTCCAGAGGAGCACTTGAGCCTCACCACTCCCTTGCCAGTGACCTTGGGAAAACAAAAAGTGGCTTTTCCTAATCAATACTTCAGGATATCCTGTACAAGCTAATAAAAGTCCACGCTTACCAGATTTGCAACTGTCTACTAAGTCGTCTTCCAGGATGACCCTCATAGATCGTGGAATGCTTCCAACAGATAGCCTCTGCACCTAGAGGAGAATGAAAACAGACTTGAGTGCTCAAAAACGTGCTGAGTGTCCAGGCGCCTAGCAGTATTTGAAGCTACTATTTTTATCTCACTGGCATTAACACACCATTCAATTGTGATGGGATTCAAGACATTTTTCTTAAAAGCTAGTCTTATCAACCTAAGCATTCACTAAAACTAGAGTAAAATAAAAGCACCAATATGGAGGATATCTCTAAATACAATCTGTCATGTGGATGGTCATGTGGATAGTAAACATGCTCCAACTACTCAATATAGTTACAAATAACCTAAGAACAAAGTTATCTATCTAGAAAAGAGGAACATTTCTTTCCTGAGATCTGATTGAAAGATCTCGGACAAATCACCCAGTCCCAATGATGATTCCTCAGTAAAAGAACCTGGTTTTACTCCATGTGGACATATGCCTAATAAAAAGACTGTTTCCCAGGCTCCCTCAAAGGTGGGTGTGGTCACAGGACTAAGTTCTGGCCAGCAAGATGCAAGCAGACATGCTGGAGGCGTCTTTCAGGGAGACTGCTTAAGTGAAGACTTGGTCAAGACGCTTTTGCCCATTCCTGCTTTCTCTTCTCTGACTACAACACACATGTGACAGTTGTAGCCACCATCCTGGACCACAGACAGCCATCAGAAGAGAAGCCTTGTGTTAAGAACAATGGAACAGAAGGATAGGAGTCTGAGTCTTCAACACTGAGCTAGCCTGGGACTGTCTATCTCTTGTCTGCTTTAGGTAAGAAAATAACCTTTGTGTTCAATTGGCAAGTACACGAAGATCAAGCTAGCCCTCACTTGTTAAAGAGTGTTTACGTGCACTTCGTTTGGTGCAGCAAGTTAATTGGGTATAAACTCCAAATCCTCTTCAGGGTTTTCTTAGAGACAGGGTCTCACTGTCACCCAGGGTCAGTGGTGTCATCATAGCTCGCTGCAGCCTCAAACTCCTGGGATCAAATAATCCTGCCACTTCAGCCTCTCAGGGAGCTGGGACTATAGGTGCGAGCCACCATGCCTGGCCACTCCAGTGTTTAGCACCCATTTAAGTGTTGATTAATCTCCTACCCCTCAGTTAAGTACAGCTTCCTAAATATTCACTTCTTTAGTATTAGCCTAATGCTTAAGCCATGCCACAACCTTCTTGTCAAAGCTCGATCTAAAAATATGAATTTGCATAGTTCCTGAAGACTGTAGGTGGACGAGTTTCAAGCTTGAGCTTCCAGAAAGTGATGAGACACATCCCTTTGTGTCCGTTCTGTGTTCCCTAGCCCTAACAATTTGCCCATAGAGCAAAAGCACTTCTTCTGACTTGTTACCTACTTCATGCATGTGATCACTTACCTGCTCCTGAATTTTGATTTCCTGGTAATCTCTACACCTGGCTGGAGATGAAGACAAGCCTGAGAGGCAAGTAAATTTAGAGGAATCACAGCTCTCCAAGCTGGGACATGAAGATGGCTGGCAGAAGGTGTAATATTGCTCAAAGTCGGCCTTGACCACAAACACATGCTTGCACTTGTTACACATGTAATCCCGCTCAAACTCCAGGACCTTCACCAGGCTTGTCCGAATCACGGTCCCAGTGACAGATAAAAAGTGTCCCACATCCTTGGTTTTAGGTATGTGCTCCCTCACCAGCTCAGGACAGACAGGCAAACCTGATAGGGAAGACAAAATAAACCCAAAAAACAGCATCAACTTATACCTTGACTCCATGGAATATATTCTTCTCATATTCCCCGGGACACAAATTATAATTTCTTTTTTTTTTAAATTTTTTCAATTTTATTTGAAAGATGTGGGGTACAATTCAGGGTTAGGCATACAAATGTTGATGATGCAGGTACCCTTGTTGATGAGGTGTGCCCCTCCCTCCCCTAGCAGTTTCCCTCAATTGACAATCCTACCCTCTCTCCCCTGGCAGTTTCCCTCTACTGCCAATTGCTTTCTGATAGTATTATAATTGTTCAAGGTCCACTTATGAGTGAGAACATATGGTGCTCTGTTCTTTGTTTCTGTGATAGATCACTGAGTATGATCGACTCTAAATCCATCCAAGTTGCTGCGAAATCCTTATGTTTGTCCTTCTTTATGGCTGTGTAATATTCCATTAAATGTACCACATTTTTTTAACCCAGTCCATCTTTGATGGGCAGCATGGTTGGTTCCATCTTTTTGCTATTGTGAATAGAGCTGCAACAAATTTGCCTACTGACAAATTATAATTTCAAAAAACAAATCTCTGTATTTTACTTAAGAAAAGTAAAATCACCGGGTAAGGTGGCTCATTCTCGTAATCCCAACACTTTGGGAGGTGGAGGCGAGAGGATTGCCTGAGCTCAGAGGTTTGAGATCAGTCTGGCCAACTTGGCAAGTCCTCGTCTCTACAATAAATAAAAAAATTAGCCAGGTGTGGTGGTGCGCACCTATGGTTCTGCATACTGGGAAGGCTGTTCTGCATACTGGGCAGGCTGAGGCGGAAAGATCATCTGAGCCCAGCAGGTCAAGGCTGCAGTAGCCATGAGTGCGCCACTGCACTCCAGCCTGGGCGACAGAGTGAGACTCTGACTCAGAAAAAAGGAAAGAAAAGGAAAAAAGGAGTCTTGCGCAGGGCACATCAGTTCACGCCTGTAATCCCAGCACTTTGGGAGACTGAGGCAGGAGGATGGCTTGAGCCCAGGAGTTTGAGATCAGCCTGGGTGAGAGTGAGACCTCGTCCTTACAAAAAATAAGGTGGTGCTCGCTTTGTAGTCCCATCTGCTGGGGAAGCTGAGACGAGAGGATTGCCTGAAGCCAGCAGGTAGAGGCTGCGGCGGGCGTGAGCATGCCACCACACTCCAGCCTGAGCAACAGAGTGAGACTCCGACTCAAAAGAAACGAAAAAAGAAAAGTAAAATCAACTCAGTTAAGAGAATACAAAGAATTATTCCAAATAACAACAATCAGTAGATGCCTGTTCAAAGCACGTGGCTAGGTGATATGACGACAAACACCTCAAAGGCGGTGGAGTCGCGCAAGAAGGTTATCTCAGCAGATCTAAATATGGCATAAAGTTGTAAGCACATTGAACGAAGAGTATGCTACTGCTGCTCGCCACCATAAAGGCGGTTGATGGCTCTGAGTAAACCACAGAGCAGACTGATAAACTGCTGGCGGCATGGTGGCCAAAGAGTTCCAAAGTGCTCGAAAGTCATTGCTTTTTCCACTTAGACTCAGGATTTACTGATACACAAACCTGACAGTGCTTTCAAGCTTTGACTTACCTAGATGTTAACCCACAGCATCGTTTTACCCTTTATAAGCCTTGTGTTTTCAACATTAAAAAACAGGCCACTTTTAAAAAGGTGCAAAATGTCAAAGAAAATTCTTATGTGGAAATGCCCTTCCTCACGTTTGGCTACAACGCACCACTGGAGTGGAAAGGGGTGGTGGTCAAGGCTACCTCCCCACAGGTTTATCGAGACAGCGTTTGTCAGGCGGGTTCATGACCCGTGTCTGTCGTCTTGTCCTCAGAACGTGGTGGCTCAAAAGCCAGGGAAGTGCGGACGCCAGAGTCTGAGCTGCCAGAGTGTCCAGTTCGTGAGAAATAACCACAATAGGCATCATCATCATTCCTCAGCTTTCGGTGGTCAGCGTGCTTTTTTCCCTGCTGACACTGCTGCGCTGAAAGCCGGAGAGCAATAACTACTCCCCGAAGGCAGTTCAGGAAGCAGGGGAAAAGGCAAACTTGTCAGCACCACTGAAGGTTTGAGGTGCCAGGCTACGTAAGCCTGCCGTTACAGGTGAGGAGGCTAGGCAGACGTGGATCTTCTCTGCTGGCTGGCTGAGACTGTCTCTACACAGTGTGTGCCGAACAGATAGATACACAAGACAGGCCTTGCCAGCATCTGACACCTGACTGCCTTTCCTGCGCTTCCAAGGCTGACTCGCCCATTTTCTGATAAACCTATTTTTTGTTGGTATTAATCCAGATTTCATCACATTGTGCACTGGGGAAGCCGGCTTTCTGTTCCTATCCCAGACTGTTCAGACACAAGAAAGAATTAGGAGATCTGTCTCCGACTGGAACCTTCTGGGGCCTTTTACCTTTCTTTCATGCCCCACAAGATTTCAATTAAGATGCAATTTACATGCCATAAAACGGACCCTATAACGTGTCCAGTCAGCGCTCCTCGGTGTCTTCACGATATCGTAACTAGATTCATGACAACCATCCCCACGACCTAACTCCAGAGCATTTTGTCACTGCAAAAAGAAGCGCTCTGCCCCCTGCCCAGTGGCACGCAATCCACATGTTCCCTACCCCAACTGCTCGCAACCAATAGTGTACTTTTGGTCTCTATGAATTCACCTATTCTGGACATTTTATATACAGATGTTCCTTGACTTACAATGGGGTTGCAATCCAAAAAACCCATTGTAAATGGAGAATATTGTAAGTCACAAACGCATTTGATACTCCTAACCTACCAAACATCATAGCTTTGCCTAGCCTATCTTACACGTTCAGAACATGCTAAGTCAACCTACAGCTGGGCAACATTACCTAATACAAAGTCTACCAAGTAATAGAGTGTTCAATATCTTCTGTAATTTCGTGACTACTATACTGAAAGTGAAAATCAGAATGGTTTACGGGTACTTGAAGTACAGTTTCTACCGAGTGTGTATCACTTTCCCATAGTCATAAACTTGAAAACCCTTCAGTTGAACCATCATAAGTCAGGAATACATGAATGGAATCATATACTGTGTAGCCTTTTCAATCTGGCTTCATTCACTTAGCATAGTATTTTCAAGATTCATCCACATTGAAACATAAACAGTACTTAATTTCTTTTTATGGCTGAATAATATGTCACTGGGTGGATGGACCACATTTTGTTTGTCTACTTATTAGGTGATTGACTTTCTAGCTGTTATGAATAACACTATAAAGGTTCACGTGCAAGTTTTTCTGTGAACACCTGTTTGCAGTTTTCGTAGATGTTCACCTAAGAGGCAGAACTTCTGAGTGATATGGTTGCTAGAAGAATGTTAAAAATAACTTTGTATCTGTGAGAGGTCACTGGGTCCTCTCGATTATCTGTATACAGAAGAGTACTCCAGTGGGAAACATGATGTTTTGCCTAATGTGCTTCTTAAAACAGAAACAGAATCTCCTAACAATTACTTCCAAGAAGATGTGGAAGGCAAAGAGGAGACTAAGAAAAAAAAAGAATGGGTGAAGAAAACTTATTTTAACAATAACTTCTTTGGATCTTTGAAACGTTCTTTCTTTCTTCCTTAGCCCTAAAGAAATATTATTGCCTTCCATTTCAACTCCCCTATTCCAGTTCTGCTTCAGGTACAAATTGATTACTTAGCTTAAATTATTAAAACTTGAGAAAAACTAAGATCAGGGTCGGCCCAGTGGCTCGCACCTGTAATCCCAGATCTTCGGGAGGCGGAGGTGAGAGGACTGCCTGAGCCTAGAGGTTCAAGACCAGCCTGCGCAGCTTGGCAAGACCTTTTCTCTATGATAAATCACAAAATTACCCCGGTATGGTGGCATACGCCTGTGGTTCCAGAAGGACTGCCTGAGCTCAGGAGTAGAGGCCGTGTAGTCCTAAGCGTGCCCCTGTACTCCAACCTGAGCAACAGAGTGAGATTATGACTCAGAAAAGAAAAAGGAAAGAAAGCAGAAAAAGAAAAAGAGAAGAGATGAAAAAACTAAGATCACCAGACCCAGATTATAGACAGTGTTGTGTTATTCTGAGGCCACGCACAACGGAAGAATGCCCAGTATACACTACAGATTGCCTAGTGTAACTTAAGAGTCTTTGGGTTTTCCACGTAATAAGAGGAAGCAAAGCCAAACCGCACTTCTCTTTTGGAGGGCGGGTCCCTTGTTCGTGTAGCACAGGCTTCTCCCACCAGGAACGCATTGGCATCAGTGTGCCAGCTGGTATTGTTGAGAGAGGCTGCGTTCAACTTCAGTAAATTTTCTTTGGAGGTTCTTTCAACGCATTTGCCCATTTCGTGATGGGTGACTTATGAGTGCACCTGTGAACACCACCCTGAGTGTTCAGCAGTTTTTGACCAGAAACAGCATGACCCCAATGCCCCATCTACCTATTCACCCAATCTTGCCACGAGGAACTTTTTTGGTTTCCTAGGATAAAAAAAAAATCCTCACAGGGAAACGTTTTGCTGACATGGAAGAAGTGAAACAAAAAAACAGTGGAAGCACCGAAAGGCATCAAAATTGATGAGTTCAAAAATCGTTTTAAGCAGTGTTTCCACTGCTTGATGGGTGTATTGCATCAAATGGAAAGCACTCTGAAGGTGACTGAAGTTTAAACATGTAAGAATAACTATACAATTTTTTTTTTTTTTTTTTTTTGAGACAGAGTCTCACTCCTTCGCTCAGGCTGGATGGAGTGCAGTGGAATGTTCACGGCCATGCCAACGTCAACCTGCCGGGCTCCAGCGATCCTTCCGCCTCAGCCTTTCAAGTCGCCAGAACTATAGGTACGCGCTACCACCCCGGCTAATTTTTGATTTATTGTAGAGACAAGGTCTCGCCAGGTTGCCTGGACTGGAACCTGCGGGCTCAGGCAATCCACTTGCCTTGGTTACCAAAGTGCTGGGATGACAGGCTGAGCCACCAAGCCCAGCCCATATACAATTTTTGATAAATAAATTACATTTTGGGGGTTCCCACTTGTACATAAATGATGAAGTCTTATAAACACAGCTTAAAAACACAGCTATGTGTATTTTAATTGTAGTCTTTTTTCCTAGAAAGCTGCCTTTCTATATCATCATCTCTGACCTTTCAGTAACCAAAGAACAAAGACACTTTTGGAATAGAGATAAGTTCATGTTGATTACTTTAGGTTCAAGGTCCTCTGAATATAGTCTCTGGATGCAGGTCAGCATCACCTGGGAGATAGTGGAAAGGCAGATTCTTGGGCTCTACTCCCAGACCTCGTCAACTATAAACCGGGGGTGAGCCCAGAAATCATTGTTTTAGCAGGCCTTCCAGGGGATTCTCAAGTCCATGCACGTCTGAGAACCACTGCTTTAAAGAGCACATGATTGCTTTCTTTATCTTTTACTTTGGTACAAACTATGTATTTTGAACATCTTTTCTCTAAACCATTGGAAATACTACATTAACTTTAGACTAATAAAATTCCCAGAAGACAAAGTAAAAAATGTTAGATGTAAGAATAAAGTTCAGTGCATATTCCAGAAAAAGAAATTCGGAAACTATCTTGTGTTCCGAAGGAGACTAAACCACAGAGGCATCCTGGGTTTTAACGACTGAACGCCTCGCCTGGAGTGCAAGGTGAAGGTGAAGGTGGAACGTACCCCACATCAAACTGCTTCTATCCCCTGATCTTTCACACACGATCATTCTGCTTTCAACACTCCCTAGCACCTCTTGGTCTTATCTTCTCTTCATGACAACTCCGGCGATCTCCTAGGAGAATTCACTCCGTGTTCTGGGAGCAAATATACCTTACATGTATTTTGAGTGAGGAATACATCACATGACATTAAAGTTACCACTAAGCTCCTTTACAGTCATGTCTGACGTGTACATATGCACAGATCTTAGGCATACATATACCATCTGACCATGTAGCCGGCTCCCTGCCAGTCCTGAGCTCCTTGAAAGGACTATACCATACTCTTTTGGGTTTCCCAAGAGCCCAGCAAACGCCTCTGCATGTTATGTTTGTAGCAGGAATGTAACTATGGTAGTAGCACAATTTACAATTTACATTTTCAGAGAAGAATTGAAAAACAGGCCAAATTCACCTGAAACCGACAGGGTCACTTATACAGACACAATCTTATCATTTAAATTGAGCACGAAAGTTTATCTAAAAATAAGGGTAGCCTAAAACTATTTCCTAAATACCATCTCAACAACATTAACTCAAGTCCCCTTTAACAATTCTTCTGCAAACTTATTAAAAAGGAACATGTATTCTAGATTACCTAGTGTCCTAACGCCTAATGATTAATCATCTTTATAATTTCATCCTAGCAAGTGTCACTGCAGATAAAATTTTTAACTTAAACCGACTGTCTGGTCTTTCTGGGAATCTGAACTTGCCTCTAAGCAGTTCTACTAGAGTGACTCCTCACCTTTTTGGAATGATTGCAAATTATTCCAAAGGATTGTTAATTATAAAACCCCACCCTTCTCAAACGTACTGTAAGTATTTATTTTTAAACAAAAGGGCATGTTGTGTTCTCCAATTAATGACAGATTGCCTTATGTGTTCTAGAGTCTGCTTTTTAATTCACGTGATCCTTCTTTCCCATAAATAGACCACCTTCATTTGTTTATATAAAATGACATATTTAAATTTTTTTAATGGGGGGCTGACAAGAACTCTAGAGGTAGTTTGCACGTGAAGAAACTGAGGCTAGTGAGAGACAGTAATTCGTCAAGTTTCTCAGCCTAGGGTGTAAGCTCTAACCAGGTATCCTCTAAATTCACTTCTTTTCACCATCTCATACTATGCCGTCCAAGAAGTGAATTCCACACAATGAGCTAATGAAAAATTGTTATACTGCAGTGTCACATTTCCCTAAAAGTCTTAAGAGTTCCATAGAATTCATAATTCAACTCTATCCACCTTGTTAAAAAAAAAATCACTTTTTTTTTTTCGAGTTGGAGTCTCACTCTGTTGCCCAGACTGGAGTGCAGCGCCGCTCCCGGCCACCACAGCCTCCACCTGCCGGGCCCCGGCGATCCTTCCGCTTCCACCTTGAGAGTAGCCGGAATTACAGGCACGCGCTACCACGCCCGGCTGATTTTTTGATTTATTGTAGAGATGAGGTCTCGCCAAGTTGCCCAGGTGGGTCATGAACCCACAGGCTCAGGCCATCCACTCACCTCGGCCTCCCAAGGCGTGCGATGACAGGCTGAGCCACTGAGCTCGGCTAAAAAAATCACTTTTAAAACAAAGAGAAGGGCTAGGCACAGCGATTCATGCCTATAATCCCAGTGTTGTGTGAGACTGAGTCAGGCCTGGCCAGGATTTCAAGACTAGCCTAGGGAACGTCGCAGGACCACGTCTCTCCAAAAATAAAAATAAAACAAAAATTAAAAGTCGGTCAGGCATGGTGGCCCACATCCGCAGTCCGAGCTGGGAGGCTGAGGTTGAAGGACGACTGAGTCCCGCAGGCTGAGGCCTCGAGGAGCTGCGATCGCACAGCCGCACTTCAGCCTGGGTGACAGAGTGAGACTGTCTCTAAAAGTAATTAAAAATTTAAAGAATAAAACAGTCCGGGCTTGGTGGCTCAGCCTGCAACCCCACGCCTTGGGAGGCCGAGGTGAGAGAATTGCCTGAGCCCGCGGGTTCGAGAGTCACCTGGGCAACTTGGCGAGACCTCATCTCTACAATCAATCAAAAAATCAGCCGGGTGTGGTAGCGCGCACCTGTATTTCCAGCTACTCGGAAGGCTGAGGCGGAGGGATCGCTGGGCCCAGCAGGTCGAGGCTGTGGTGGCCGGCAGCGGCCACTGCACTCCAGTCTGGGCAACAGAGTGAGACTCCAACTCAAAAAAAATAAATAAATAAAAAATAATAAAAATAAAACAAAGTGAAGAATTTCTGGGGGCAGGAATTCAAGTACACATCTTTGCCACCACAGTTGCTGACTGTTTCACTGTAGTTTCTATTTTTTTTTTAGTTAGCATCTCTCTATCGCCCAGGCTCACAGCCACCCCTGTCGACCTCCTGGGCTCAGGTGATCCTTCTGCCTCAGCCTTCCAAGCAGCTGGAACTACAGGCCTTTGCTACCACACCCGGTTAATTTTTTTTATTTATTGTAGAGACGAGGTCTCTCCAAGTTGCCCGGGCTGGGCTCGAACCCGCGGGCTCAGGCAATCCCTTCGTCTTGGCCTCCCAAAGTGCTGGGATAGCAGGCTGAGCCACCAAGACCAGCCCACTATAGTTTCTTAAAAATTGAGACACTTAATCTGTCATGCATTCAACAAAAATTTATTGAGTGCCTGGCAGGTAGACAGACAACGCTAATCTTGAGATATACAAATAATTAATTTCCTAAAATAAATGTGACAACCCCTGGCCAGGATCTACCACTTTTCTAGCTCTTGTATTACCACTTCTTTCATTATTAGTAGTCACAAAAGCTCAGAAAGCTGCTTTGGGTTACAATTTTACACACACACACACACACACACACACACACACACGGAATCACACAGACACACAAGTACACTGTTGTCTCTCTCTGCAGCGTCCCTTGCTTCCACTGACACTACTTGTGCCCTGATCTCAGGGAACAGTCATTTATGCCCCCAAAGAATCAATTACATGACACAGACATATTTTAAGTATAAGTATCAGTTATTTCTTAGTGCCCCGGGTTCCACATGTGTCCCATTTCCCCAAAATCTTTCTAGAAGACAACATGGCAGTAAAGCCCTTAAGTGCCTCACCTGACATCCTGGCATGAAGATTCTGCTTCATGGAGACGCCCGCAGGCTGGGAAAGGGCCTGGAGTATGGCCCAGGCTGCCCTCCGCAGTGCACTGTCAAAAACAGCAAGTGCCTGGTCGGGGAGCACAGTGAAAAGTGCCCCAACCTCCATGTTGGTCTCGAAAAGGGTCATGGCATTAACCACAACTGGGTAATGCGCATCTTCGTCTCTCTCCTTCAAGATGAGAAGAATATCATGCTTATGGAATTCTGAGACATATGACTCAAACACTTGACCCACCAGGGTAACTTGATCGCTATTCATCTTGAATCCAGGTTCCTAAAGAGAAAGAAAAAAAATCATACTATGCCTCCGACAGTCAAGATTTATACACAGTCTAACAAAAATGACTGTTTGCTTATAAAGCATCCTGGCTTCGAGTCCCACTATAATCACAAAGCAATACCTGATTTCGAATCTTTATTAGATCTGAATTGTGTGTTACAGTCACTTGGTACATGCGCTTTAAAAATGAATAAAGTTAAATCTAAATCCAAAAATTATGTTAGTACAGATTATCCAAGTCCAAGAGGGTCCCCAGCATTTCCCCTATCTTTTCCCAAAACTCCCTCTCCATTAGCCCTACAATGTATTGACATATAGTCATGCACCAAATAACATTTCAGGACTGCATATAGAAAGGTGGACCCATGAAATTACAATACCGTATTCTCACTGTGCCTTTTCTATGTTTAGACACACACACGTCATTGTGTGACAGTTGCCTAGAGTTCAGTGACATGCTGCACAGGTCTGTAGCCTGGGCGCAATAGTCTGTCCACAGTGCCTAGCTGGGCGGCAGGCTCCACCACCTAGGCTTGTGCAAATACACTCTGTGATGCTTGTACAGGAACAAAAGTGCCTGACAGTGCATTTTCCAGAACGTCTCCCCATGATTAAGGGATGCATGATGGTATCAGAACTTACAGGCTACACATAAGAGGCTCCTGTCTCTTCCTTGGCCACATTCCCTACACACATTCGCTCTCAAGTATAAAACCCTAAACACACCTTCTGGCTGAAGTCACTCCCAGCTGAGTTCTTTGCAACCGGTTCTAGGTTTGGTTCATATAAAGGCATACTGTCCTTTTTTTTCTTTGGTCACATACACACACTCACGCGGATTCTGCTATATAAGTGGAACACAGAACAGCAATCAGATCTGATAGCCAATTCTAAGATAAATAGTCAACAGACTGGTTTTAGAAATTTGTATCTGGAGGTAAACTTGTTTCTTACTTTCTCTTCTTACTCTAGGAAAAAGAAGCTGGTTTCTGCAAAAACAGCTGTCAAAATGTAAAGAAAATAGGCTGGGAACAGCGGCTTAGGCCTATAATCCCAGCACGCTGGAAGACAGAGGTGAGAGTATTGCCTGAGCCCAGGGGGTCGAGACCAGCCTGGGTAACTTGGTGAGACCTCATCTCTATCAAAAAAATTGCCGGCGTGGTGGCGAGTGCCTGTAGATCTAGCTACTTGGAAGGCTGAGGCGGAAGGATGGTCTGAGCCCAGCAGGTCGAGGCTGCGGTGGCTGTGAGTGTGCCACTGCACTCAGCCTGAGTGACAGAGTGAGACTCTGACTCAAAAACAAACAAGCAAAGAAAAAAAAGGGAAAGAAAACAGATAAACAGAGGAAAGGAAAGAAATGCTGAGTCTTAGAATAATAAATAATTAGGGTAATAAATAAATAAATAGGATTGAAAATAAATACACATGTACCATTATTTTATCTATCTTCTTCCCTTGGCAATCTTTTTTTTTTTAAACAAGTGTACCTACAGATAAAAGGGGTCTACTCCCATTCTATTTTCATGTCTACAGCCAGGTAGCAAATTACATACATAAAAACCCAATGCGCCCTCCGTTTCCTAATGCCTACCATGGACACGGCACTATGCCAGTAAATGAAAAGTGTAGTGGCCGGTCCTCTATGTCCTCCCAGAGAGCCAAGTGACAAATCAAACAAGATGGTACAAATGCAGTTTGAACAGAAGCATGCAGGAGAGATTAAATTCAAATGAAGTGACAATCCCAGAGGTGGCACTTTGCAGTTACAAATAAGCTGTACAAAGACTATACTTCCAGGGATTATTTCTACAATTCGTTACTAGAGATGTTTCTCTGATCGTGTAGCACACCGAAGAAACATAAACGACCATGAATAGCCAAAACAGTCCTCAGCAAAAGAAACAAAGCAGGAGGCATCACACTTCCAGACTTCAACTTTTACTATAATCAAAACAGCCTGGTACTGGTACAAGAACAGGCACATAGACCAATGGAACAGGATGGAGATTCCGGAAGCAAAGCCTCAATTCCTCAACCAATTCATCTTTGACAAAGCCTCCAACAACAACCACTGGGTAGAGGAGAACCTATTCAGTAAATGGTGCTGGGAAAACTGGCTGACCACATGCAGAAGATTGAAACAGGACCCCTACCTATCACTACACACAAAAATTAACTCTAAATGGATCAAAGACCTATACGTAAAACCTCAAACTGTAAGAATCTTACAAAATGCAAGAGACACCCTTATGGAAATTGGAACTGGCAACCAATTCCTATTCAGAACCCTAAGTGCCCATACCATAAGAAATAAGATAGACAAGTGGGACCTCATCAAACTAACGAGCTTCTGCAAAGCAAAAGAAACCATCAAGAGAGTGGGGAGATAGCCCACAGAGTGGGAAAAAATATTTGCCAACTGTATATCTGACAAAGGCCTAACATCTAGGATCTACAAGGAACTC
>NW_007074656.1:0-1430 GCF_000164805.1 Carlito syrichta | reverse complement strand
AATGGCCATCATTAATAAAACAAACAACAGATGCTGGCGAGGATGCAGAGAAAAAGGAACGCTTCTACACTGCTGGTGGGAATGCAAACTAGTGCAACCTCTGTGAAAAACATTGTGGCGACTTCTGAACTACACACTGACCTTCCATATGACCGAGCAATTTTTCTACTGGAAATATACCCGAGGAACTCAAATCATTCTACAAAAAAGATACCTGCACATGAATATTTGTTGCAGTTCTATTCGCAATAGCAAAAACATGGAACCAGTCATGCTGCCCATCAAAGCTGGACTGGATTAAAAAATGTGGTACATATACACAAAGGAATATTATGCAGCCACAAACATATGGACCTCGCTGCAACTTGGGTGGATTTAGAGTTGATCATACTCAGTGATCTATCACAGAAACAAAGAGCAGAGTGCCATATGTTCGCACTCATAAGCGGACCTTGAACAATTATCATACTACTGTAAGAAAGGGATTGGCAGTGGTGGGAAACTGCGAGGGGAGGGAGGGGCACACCTCATCCACAAGGGCACCTGCACAATCAGTGTTGGTATCCCTAATCCTGAACTGTACCCCACATCTTTATAATAAAAAAAAGCTGTACAAATTAGCTACTCTTATTTGGCTTAGAGAGTGAGCAATGGAGAAGAGGTGTATTTTAATGGACTTAACTCAGTTACCCAACATTTACTGTACTAGGCTCTACAAGTATGAATGTTAAAGAAGTTTGTTATAAAGTTCACAGTTTAGCGTCCTAAGTATGTGTTATGAACGCTATTAGCAATATTTTGCCATCCCTGAGAACCTCTTATTCTGGAAGGTGTGAAAGGTGTAAGGAAATGAATACCAAAGTTAGGTTAAGGCCCCTGACGACTACAGGAAGCCAGGGCAAGAAGACCACAGCAATTCGCTTTTGTTAGGTAATATAAATTCAGCCAAGCGGAAAGCAGAAAAGGCACTAGGAAGGAACAAACTAGGCAGTATTTCCATAATGTGGACGTCACCAAAAATAAAAATAAATCTGGACTCCCAAGAGTGGCTACAAGAGAATCTCTAAGAGTCCGTAAATGCGCATTAAATTTAGAGCCCCTAATTCAGCGATTTTAAGGACAGCTCCACAGAGGAGCAGCAGCAGAATCCAAGGCTCAAATGAGGGTCAGATTAAATTCTGCCTGGCTAGACCAGAACCTGCAAGGACCAACTTTTGAAAACGGCGTTTCCTTTCAGCAGCTGCGCAAAACTGACTAATCGACTGTTTTCTGAGCAGGCTGCCAGCCCAATAAACACACCCCCCCAGAGACAGGCTGGAGGCACTGGCCGTGTCGTCCGCAGCTTTCCGGCCCCCTTTCTTCCTGAACCGGACGACGGGCCCACGTGAAATCCTTTAGCTTCACGTCATCCTCCTGGGCCAAGCGCAGGT
>NW_007074655.1:69202-196784 GCF_000164805.1 Carlito syrichta | reverse complement strand
CCTGAATGAAGCATATTTGTATACCTAACCCTTAACTGTACCCCACAATATCAAAATAAAAAATATTGATAAAAAAAAGAATTCTCCTTTTTATAACAAACCCATAAGGGTATGCATTCATTCACCCCACCCTCCCACCTTCCTGGCATAAATACCTCTCATGAGGCCCTATCTCCCAACACTATTGCATTGGAGATTATGTTTCCAACATATGCTTTTTGGGGACACACCATAGCATGGGCAGCACAGAGCACTGGAGTGGTAAAATGTGGAAGATGTACACTGTGGGATGCAGTTAGAAGCAGCAGATTAGATGCACACAAAATGTCATGAGTGAATCTTGAAAACATACTGAGAAAAAAAAATCAGAATAGGTGTATAATATAAAATTAAAATACATGTATTTATATAAAATACATATAATTTTAAGAATATATATTAAAAACCAAAACAACACTGATTAAACACATTAGAATAGTTATTGGGTGGAGTATTGGTTTGCGAGTTTTGAGGATAGAATGGAAAAAAATTGTAAAATGTCCAAAATGAAAATGAATTTATAATAGAGTGAGAGTCACATGTGAGATAATAGTGTAACAATAATGGATATAAAATCAGTCATAAATTGCCAAAAATAACCTATCCTTTCAGCTTAGAGTCAGGGGAAAAGTCAATTATTTCTATGGCATCCTTTTCTGGTGGGCAATAAAAACAGAAGCTGGAGGCAGGCCTGGATTTCACTCTAAATGTTAGTTACCCTAAACTCAGGCGTCAGGGATGAAAGTTAGAAATTCTCACCAGGAAGGGCTGGACTCATTTGATCTTGTCTTTTATGAGTTATTGATATTATCTGGGACCAGCTGGTAAGGAAATCTGTCCCAGAAAACTCCTTGACTCTGCAAGGCACTAAATATAAACATGCACAGATCCCTGCCTGACTCACTCAGCGATCCACCCTGCTTCAAAGAAAAGAGCACTTTGTTCAGGAGCGCGGTGCCCTGACCAAGAGCTAAAAGCGTCCTCTTTTCTAATTGTCAATTATCTCTACACTCCAAGATAAACATTTCTCTTTTAACATCAGACTGGCCTGGAAGGTTCATTTAGGACAGGACTATTTGAAGGTCTGGAAGAGGGGGGTAGTGGGGGAGGACAGAGAAAGCAAAGAGACAAAGTTTAAAACCAAGACATACGGCCTGCTTCTTTGGAGTGTCTCAAATGTATTTCTAATTAGAGAATGGTCGTGCATTATCTGAGTCTCCAGGAAAGGACAAGGTAGTTAGGTGGCACAAAGGAGTAAGTCTGCATTTTTAAGAACTGCTATTGGGGCAAGGGAATGTGGGTGCATTATGAGAGGATTTTATTTTAAAGCTCCCTTTATTTGTTGGAGGACCAAAAGCATTTCATATATCTATACATATAGTTACTATTAGACTTACAGTGGGGTCATGTCCTGATAAGCCCATTATAAAGTCAAAACATAAAAAGTTGAACCACTGGAAGTCCGGGCCCATCTGTATTTGCGTATATATAAGTATATATATGTGCATGCAAAAATGCACATAATGCACATAAATGTACACACATGTATACTTTTCAAAGATGGTTTTGCATTGCTTGCTATAAGAGCAAAGAATAGCACAGAAACTTTCCGAACCAAGACCTATTTTCTTTAGTCCATTTATATAACGGATGAGATTGCAATTGACTTGACTGCAGGCGACAGCAAGGCCACAGATAATTTAATTGAGTACTTCCCCAAACCTGTTGTGTTTTCATGATTCAAAATAAGAAGAGAAGAGAACTGAGTAAGAAAGAATAGAAATGTTTATTTCTGTGTAACAAATAAGTAAGGCTAATACTGAAGGATTTTTCCTGGAATTGATCCTTCAGGGGGTATCTGCTTCGGAGAATAAAATAAGGTCACTCAAATTCCTTTTGCCCACGCTCCCTCCTTTCCTTTTTCTCCCGAGTGACCCTTTCCTCTTTCTTCCCTCCCTTCCTTTTCAGCTCCCTTTGCCTGACATACTTAAAATTCAGAAATCCATGTGCTAATTAGTGGAGTTATGATTTGCAACCTGTCCAACAATGCCAGGAAATTAGACGCAACCTTTTCAAGTTTAGTAGCAACCATCTAACTCGAGTCAAAACAGAAAGATGTGTTCAGTTAATTTGGGGGGAGGATATGGTTGGGATTTGTATATTTAAAGTTCAATGATGACAGGGCACATTCAAGAGGGGACAGTCTCTGTGTTAAAATACATCAATAAAGTCAGAAGCTTTCTAGGCCAAACAGAGAGAGGAAAGATTGCTTTGTGGAACGAGCTGTGGAAGCCCAAGAGAATCAGGAAACCTGTTTTCAATCAGACACAAAGATTATTTCTACTTCTTTCCAGTTCTAGTAAGGAGACTTTTTAAAAGGGTTTAGGGGAGTAGTGAATTCTTGGTTGTCCAATTATTAGCCTAGATAGACTGTTAGTTTGGGGATTTTTGTTGTTTTTGTTGTTATTGTTGTTGCTGTTGGTAAAGAAAGAAGGAAAATATGTTGATTTTTGTTTTGGGAGCCACTGGGTAGGTTTTGTTACTGGTGTGTCAGCCTTTTTAGATTGACCTTCTGCCCAACAGTGCCGAGCTAGCATTCAGTATGCCTCTTTTGAGTCTGACCTGTTGTTTTACCCAATGTGTGAATATAAATAGGGGGAAGTTCTGCTCGTTCTGGCTTGTAAAGAGGGAAGATTAATTTGCATGACTGGCAAGGATTCACTCTAGGGCTAACACCCAGATGACAATGACATTTGAAGAATCAGAATCTTTTACCCTAAAATTTGAGGAACCAATCAGTTTCTAGGCTGTCACAGAGAAACTCCTTGGGACTGATAATTCTCAATGAAAGTATCCCTTTGATGAATGTCTGAACAATAGTTAGCTATTCACTAGAAAGCAATGTTTGCAAATATTTTCTTTGTAATACAAATATATGATATTTCTGAACCACCCATCTGTATTATTGATGAAGAGGTATTTCAGCTTTCCTAATATTGGTCGTCAATATTGAGCCAGGAGTTAAGTTTGTCGGAACCTCATTGGAACAATGACACTCACAATGTAGAATTGTTAAATAAGATACTATGTGTAATATAGGAAGCAAAGAACGTGTCCTTAATTACCATTCTTTGCAATCTTTTATATCCATAGACTGAAAGTTTTATTTAAAGAGATCATGTCTTCATGGATTTTTATTCCCACTTTTTAATACAACATCTGGTTCATAGAAGGGAGTTCAAGAAATGTTTATGGTTCACTGACAGCATTTGCCATATAATTCTTTGGGTTTTGAGTTCCTGTTTTGGGGTCTGAATCTTTTGCAGGCCCCATTTAGTTTTTTTTTTTTTTTTTGGTTGCCATATCAGTGGACATTCAACTCCCTGTTTTTCTTTATGAGGTTTGGCTCTAGTCTTGCTCTCTGTTAAACTAACGGCCAAGTTCTGGATTGGTCTTGATTTTTTTTCTTTACTAACACTTCTCAGTTCTAAGAGTCCACAGTAAATACATATTCCAATGTTGGCTTTATAAGGCAATTATTATTGGCCAAGCTGCCAATGTGATTGATGTTGACATGATAACAGCAGAAGACTAAAGAACATCTTCAGTGTGTCTCCATTTGTAAAGCAGTTCTCTAGAGGTAGCTCAATACTTGATCATGCCTTGACATCACTGTTGGGAGATCTAGCTTATGCCCATCAGGAATGGCAGTGTTGGAGGGATGTGTTTCAATGCTTCTCCCTCCCCTTTCCACAACACACAAGCACACATACATACATACACAGTCTAACATGTATACATATGCACCCACACACAGAGTAGAACTTTGCTGCCAATTATGGCATAGTTTTCATCTGGTGGAACAAAAGTGAGTCATATTCAGATTTATTGAATAAACATTTTCCATGTGAGAAGCAGAGAGGAAAATGAAACCATTGCTTGTTAGAGCTGGAAAAGTCTAGTGTTTCCAAGACACTGTACTGTAGTTCTGAGCTGGGCTGACTGCCTCAGGATCACCTGGGGAACTTTATAAAGAAACTGGCTTCCAGATCCACCCTTGGAGGTTTGCAGCCAAAGTTCTTTTAATGATGCTTGGGTCTGACCAGTTTAGGCAACCAATGTTTTTTTCCAATCCCTTACTTTTACAGCAGAGAACATGAAAGCCCAGGAAGAAGCGACTTGTCCAAGTTTCTTCAGGGGTAAGAGAAAAAGCTGAGAGGGAAATAAGGAATGAATATTTAGTGAATGTGAGAGTTCGGTGGATGCTGTGTTCAGTGCTCTACACATTTGGTTTCATTAAATTTTTACCATGACCTTGAGAGAGTGGCATTCGCCTCTCCATTTACAGAAGAAGGAACTCATGCTTAGAAAGGCCAAGTAATTTGCCCAACTTCGCACAGCTAGAAAGGTGGAGATGTAGGAATTTACATCTGTCTTACTCCAAAGCCTCCCAGTTAGAATCTTGCCTCCTGAATCTGAATTCATGACAATCCAGTAAGAATCTGCTTATTTTAAGATAACCCAATGGCTCAAACTCAGGAGTAGGTATTATATTGACATGCTACTATTTGGTTCCTAAGTCTGAGTTCTGCTCTGTTCTGAACCTGTGTTGGCTCTGTAATGACTCCATTATTCAAGGTTCCGAACCTTTGGTCACCCCAGTCCCCTGCACCACTTCACTTCGAAATGTTTCAACAAATACTTATTGAGAAATATTATGTGCAAGACGCAATGTTAGGAACATAGAAGCGAACATGATCGACTAAGTTTTGGTATTATTTATGCAGACTACAGTCTTGAAAAGACTAGGAGAAAAGAAGTTATGCACATAAAATGTGACCAGAGTTGTGTTAGGAGAATAGAAGTTGCCTTGAGAATAAGTAGCAGGAAAAGTAAACCCAGACTCAGAGCCCAGTGAAGCCTTCCTGAAACTGACAACTAGCAGAGGAACAGAAGTTAGCTAGGTGAAAGATGGCAGATTGGGGGTATGGGGAAGAAAGGGGAGATGTTTCTTAAGAGGAAACAGCATTCGTGAATTCCAGGAGTCTAGACATTGTGTGAAGAGTTTGCATTTGACCAGTTCAAGGAACTGAAAGAAGCTTATTATTTTTGGAAAGAAAGGGGAGAGGCTAGAATGGTAGGAGGGAGGAAACCTCCAGATGGAGAAATGCCATGAAAACCCCATTAAGGTCTTTGGATTTCATCCTAAAGCATTGCTAAGCCACTGAAGTTTCCCAATCCTGTAAAAAGGATCTGGGGATTAAAACCTGGGTGTAATATAAACAGGTTTATAGTTTGGAGGATACTTTGATGGCAGTGTTAGTGATGGATAAGGGTAGATTGAGCTCGGAGGTAGGGATGCTAGTTAGGTGACTATTTCATCTGGAGACCAAAGCTGTGTTTGTTATTCATCCTTGGAGTTTCAGCACCAAGCACACTGCCAGGTACCTAGTACATACCAAGTAAATATTGCTTGAATGAACAGATGTGGAAACAAACGTTCATTGGGAAAAAACTACCCTGCAAATATTTCTTGCTTTTCCTTGCTTCTTATTTTTGTCTGATCTTTTTTCCCTCCCTAGGTATGCATATATATTTTTTCCAATCTGTCTGATTGAATTTTTAGGTCTAACTTAAAACTAGCTACTTTTTGAAGACTTTCTTTACTATTTTCAATTTCATACCACTTCTAATTCCAATAGAACTTAAAGTCTCTTTCAATCATCATGACATTTTACATTGCAAGGTACCAATTCATGTGGATGAATCTTGAGCTACTTCTTAATTTAACTTAATATTTTTTCTTATACTAAGTCAACAAATATTATTTATCTATTATCTATCTATAGCTATCTATCTTTAAAGCTAGGAATCTCAGAAGAGCTAGCCTCTTTTACATACAGTAGTAAAAGTATATAATTCCTTCTTAAAAAGAAATATGGACATATACACACATACATATATATATATACACATATATATGTATATATATAAAATCTTAAAATACTTATAACATTTGACTCCAAAATTTTTCTACCAGGAATTTATGCAAAACAAATAAGCAGAAATTATGATAAAAATCTGTGTTCAAATATGTTTATCTCTGTCTTTTGTGATTTTTCAGCAATTAGAGAAAATCTATTCAAACACTGAGAGGAGCAGAGGTCAAAGGCATCATATGTACTCATAAGTGAAACATATAGAAATACAATTTTGGGAAAAAATTAACAAGAACTGCCAGTTGAAACAGTGAAATTATAAGTCAGTAATGTGAATTTTTTGCTGTATATTCTAACTTTTTTCACAATGATAATACAGTAAAACTGTCAATATAAATATTATGTCAAAGCACAAGTATTTTCTGTTCTTTCCTTCTGCAAATTGCCCATGTTGGCAAGTAGGGCAACCATTCACCATTTAGAAAACTCCTCACACACCTTCTTGGCAGTCAGTGCAGAAAAAGCAGCAAGCTTCCAAGTCAAGCCCTTTGAAAGGAGGGGAAATGACTTTCTCTCTCCCCTTCTCCAAGCCAGCCTTGGAGGGCTGCCATCCTCACATTAGCTTGAGTCGAGTCTGCAGCCCACCTGTCCAAGCATTGGACTGCTCACTTCTGATTTACCTCCTACGGACACTCTGAGGAATGATGCTCTGATGGACTGTGGCTATGGCATTGGATGACACAGCACCCCGGGAATGTCTCCTCTCAAGGTGCCAGAGCCCAGATTTGCCACACAACTTGTCTTTTCCAGTCGGCAATTGCTTGTGCTTTAAGAGCAAAGACTCCAGGTCAGACGTGGACCCTTTCTCCCTCTCTGAAGAGTTAGACCTGGTCCTTGTCCTATTTGACTGCACTGAGACATTCCCATAAAGTTCTATCCAGTGTCTGGCCTACTTTGGTGGGAAACACAAGCTAGGAGAGCTGTTATACATCCTGTAAATGTCTGGGATGAAAGGCCCTAAAGTGCAAAGTGTATTATGGTTATCTCTTGAGTGAGAAAAACCTGTCTAATGCAAAACAGCAGCAGAAGCAGCTGCCAGATGGCAAGAACCTCTGTCAAGAATGAATTCCCTCATCTCTGTGGAAGACAATGACTGATTCCTCCAAGACCTCCTTTGACATGATAGTAAGAGCTAAGATATTTGCTTTTGTGTCTTCCATCTACAGCATTCTAGGTTCTGAGTCTATATTCTGACTGATCTTTTATAGCAAAATCAGGCAACAGAGCTTATATAGTGTGCTGAAATGGGTTTTAATATTTTTTCTTTTCTTTTTTTTTTTTTTAGAGACAAGGTGCCACTATGCTTCCAGGCTAGTTTCAAATTCCTGATGTTAAGCAATCTTCCCACCTTGGCCTCCTGAGTAGCTTGGATTATATATGTGTGCCACTGTATCCAGCTCTGGAGTGGTTCTTAAGATCTATAAATATGTCACTTCCTTTTAGTTTTACTCTAACCCTGTGAGGTAAATACTCTTATGATCATCAGCTCATTTTGCACATGACAAAAATAAAGGCAACGGAGGTGGACTGCCCAAGGTCATAGAGGTAGTCATTAAAAAGCAAGGACTCCAGTTTTGGCAGTCTGACCTAGGTCCCTACACTAACTGTCACGCTGCACTAAATTAACAGATGCAAAATGCCTAGAGCAATACCTGGTCCACTGTAAATACAAAATAAGTATTAGCTACTATCAGCTCTTTTCAGTAATTCACCAATTTTATGTTTCAACTTGAGATGCCTGTGGAAGCAATTCTCTTCTATGAGGGGAGTGGAACAAGTCCCATCAACGCAGAAATGAGTGCTTATTAAGCATACTTTGGACACTGGGAAGCCATGTAACAGAAGGAGGTTAAGGTTGACATAGTCTTGGACTTCATGGGCAACAGCAGTGTGTGAGATATGTCAAGGGAAGGTCACACCCTCAATTCCACACATCTTAGTGAATCTTCACACACTCTTTATTTCTTACTGGGGTCAAGATGGTTACAGTCAGGGGAAGATGGTGACCAATGGTGAATGAGAAATATCTACAAGTATTCTTTAGGGCATTTAGTCTCCTCTTCACACCCACACATATGGAATTCTTAGACTGAACAAGTGTGTGTGTGTGTGTGTGTTGGAGTCTCACTCTTGTTGCCCAGGCTGGAGTGCAGTGGCACACTCATGGCCACCATAGCCTCGACCTGCTGGGCTCCGGTGATCCTTCTGCCTTAGCCTTCCAAGTAGCTGGAACTACACTACAGATGCATGTTACCACGCCCAGCCAGTTTTTGTGATTTGTTGTAGAGACAAGGTCTCACAAGTTGCCCAGTCTGGTCTCAAACCCCTGGCTTAGGCAATCCTCTCATCTTGACCTCCCAAAGTACTTGGATTACAAGCTGAGCCACCATGCCTGACCTGAATACATTTTAATGAAATTACCTTTTCTTCAGTAACTTCCTCAATAGTAATTTATCCAAATTTCATCTGGAATAAATGTGTTGGGTCTGGGGTAGAACTGGGAGAGGAGCACATAGCACAGTACTTCCCCCCCCGATATATATGAGGGAATAATCCAGTTGAATTTCATGGTTTATGTAGAAAGTATGCAATACATATATAATTTGACCATATGGGACAGCATATTGATTTATATACCATGAGTATGAGTAATTATAAGTGTTTTTGGCCTTTTTTGGAGTGGCTACTTGATTTGCCACAGATATCATTCACTGAGAAGGATTTTTTAACAACAAATATCTGGTTCTCACTCACGCTACATTCCTGAAGGTTCTGTTCAATCTCAGGCTCACTCTGGACTGAGGTTTATGGTGCAACCACTATCTAGAGTGTGGACCCGCAGTGCCAGAGAAAAAGGCAAACTTGTGGAGGGTCTAAAACTGGCAATTAATGCCCTACTCTGTAAGGAACACAGTCACTTACTCTCAAAAGTCATTGGCCAGAAATATACAAGTGATCCTAGGAGGTGAAGCAGAAATATCTGGTCAATAATAGAGCTATTGACTACCATAGACGGGCAGCATTTAGGTAAGAGTCCATGAGAGGGGAGGGTGGGAGTCCCTCATACTTATTAGAATTCCTGTGAGAAAACTCAACTTTAAGAGAAATAAAATGAGCTGTAATTGCAAGATGTGTGGGGTTAGATTGGGAGAGTCTATTTAAATAGCAGACTAGGGAGTTTTGCCTTTTACACATGCACCGATGATTTTTACATTTGTTTTTGCCAGTGAAGACAATTTTAAAGCAAATTTGTATGGATTCCAATATGTAAAATAGGGGCAAAGAAGGATTATCTCTGGAAAAGAGGGATCAAAAAGACTTGAAAGTTCCACATGGCCTCTCACTCCCTCCCTCTACGGGGACTCCCATTGTTCTTCACAACATAGATTAAACACCACAACTCTAGGATCTTAAAACACTGTCTAGCACATTTTGCTGTTGAAGAAGTGAGAACTCCTCAGTCAAAGGAAGAAGTAGAAAACAATAAGATCCTTGAATCTGGGTGTTGACAAGGGTGAATGCATCTCAAAGAAATATTTGACAAACTCATGGCTGGTTGTACTTGAGGGTTCATGGAAAGGGCAGAGTCAAAGGCAACAATGTGTATGAGGTTTGTGAGCTGGGGCACTGATGGAGCAATGGACGTTAATATTAAGATCAATTGAAAAGTTTTATGGCTTAGCCCAAGTATTTATTTATTTTAATTTTTTTTATTATAAAGATGTGGGGTACAATTCGGGGTTAGGTATACAAACACTGATTATGCAGGTACCCTTTTTGGTGAGGTATGCCCCTCCTTCCCCTAGCAGTTTCCCTCAATTGGCAATCCCGCCCCTCCTCCCCTGACAGTTTCCCATTACTACTAAATGCTTTCTTATAGTATTATAATTGTTCAAAGTTCGCTTATGAGTGAGAACATATGGTACTCTGTTCTTTGTTTCTGTGATAGATCACTGAGTATGATCGACTCCAAATCCTCCAAGTTGCTATGAAGTCCATATATTTATCCTTCTTTATGGCTGCATAATATTCCATTGTATATATGGACCACATTTTCTTTATCCAGTCCAGCTTTGATGGGCAAAGTGGTTGATTCCATGTTTTTGCTATTGTGAATAGAGCTGCAACAAGCATACGTGTGCAGGTATCTTTTTTTGTAGAATGATTTGAGTTTTTCCGGGTATATTCCCAATAGGGGAATTGCTGGGTCATATGTAAGGTCAATTTCTAGTTCTTTCAGAAATCGCCACACTGTGTCCCGGAGAGGTTGCACTAGTTTGCATTCCCACCAGCAGTGTAGAAGCGTTCTTTTTTCTCCACATCTTCGCCAGTATCTGTTGTTAATTGTTTTATTAATGATGGTCATTCTTACAGGGGTTAGGTGGCATCTCAATGTGGTTTTGATTTGCATTTCTCTGATGGTAAGTGAGGCTGAACACTTTTTTCTTGTCTGTTGGCTGCTCATATATCTTCTTCTGAGAAGTGTCTATTCATGTCTTTTGCCCACTTTTAAAGAACCCGAGTATTTATTTAGTGGCTGCTTGATGATATGAAGTGCTTTGGAAAAAGTATACATTTAATAGTAAATATATTTGTTTTAGGGTCAGTAGTGTGCCCTCAAATGTCTAATGCACAGCTGGAAATATGACACTGGCACTAAAAAAAAAACCCAGAAGTAAAGGGTGACTTGGAGGATAGTCACAGAGAATTAAAGTGCAGTTCTTTGGAACTGAATAATAAACATAGGACCATATATGTTGAGCCTTAAAAAAAGACTCAATACATGGGTGAATCTTATTTTTAGTATCACTTATCCAGATGCTAATCTCTATAAAGTTAGGAATGAATGAGGATGATGAGGAGGACTTCTCAAACTTACAAACTGGCAAAACTAAAGTATATTGAAAAACTTAATTTTTCTGTTGGTGGCGTGGATGACAAGTTCATCTTTATGGCCCTGATTTAGTGATTCAGAATTCAGATGGATTAATTTTCCTTACTATTTGATGCCCAAGATGGTTCCTCACATTGGAGCAAAGAATTCTAACTTGAAGCTTGAAGCAGAAGAGAGTTAGTCCTCTTAGTAAAAGTCAATAGAAATATATCCCTGGGACTTCCAAGGGGTAACAAACTAGCAAAAAAATGGAGGAAATAGTCCATTCACATGTTCCCAGAGATTAAAACTCAAAGAGCCTCAGAAAGTTAAGACTTCTCTCCTCTGTGAGGAGGACTGTTTTCCTTTCCATTTCTGTTCAGTTTATCAATTGAATAAAGATTTCTTGACACCTTAGTCTTCTAGTCCCATGGTGGACTAGATGAACAGGAGCCTACATTTCCTGGAGGTCCTTCCCATTTATTATGTCTGACTCTTTGGATTCTAACCCAAGAACTTCTACTGATTCAGCCAAGGCCATGAATTGATATATCTGTCCTGGGAGTATAACAATAAGTGCACAGGGTATCTCCACATGTCTCTAGCATTTCACAGAGTGAGTGGTAGGGTTAGATATTAAAAAACTTCATTAATACTGTAAAGGATGATACACCAATAAGCAAATATCAAATACGTCATCCACAGCAGTACTTAGTGGTCAATGATTGTCTATGGGAAAGAAAATAAAACTTTGACTAAAATACATACATTCAATCTTAAGGGTCCAATGATGAATCAGGAGTCAGAAGATTTACAATCCTGCCTCTGAGAATACTTAGCTGTGCCATTTGAGGCAAGTTTTCCCCTTTTTGAATCATAGTTTATTCATGTAAAATATGAGATTTGAATCAAAATTAATTGATTAATCATTCATTATCATTATTTCAAATCAATGCAGTTTCCAGATCACTTAAGGTAATGTAAAATCCCAAAATGGATTTAAAATATGAAATACCTAAATCTCTGCTAAGAGTTCTGCATATATTATCTCATTTAATCTTAAGGCATTACTCTGAAGAGTGCATTGTTATCTCATTATAAACATGAGAAAATGGGACCTTGAAGCAGTGAAGTGACTCAAGAATATGGGGTAAAGTTGAAATTTAACTCAAGTTCGACTCCAAGTTCCATGCTCTTAACCTCTAATATAGATTCCCCTATGAAAGTTTATGAATTTTGAAAAACCACAGCCCTATGCATCATATTCTTTGGTTCCTATCCCAGTCAGAGATTGGCTCCAGAGATTTTGATTTTTTTTTTTTTTTTTGGAGAAGGATGTTCTTAATAGCAGCAAATATATATTTTGAACCTGTGCCTATTTGGACCATCCAAATTTAGAATCTCTGTTGATAATAGATTCTTAGCTTGTGTGCCACTATGCTTTTTTTTTTTTTTTTAATCTTCTCCATTGAACATTCTAGCCACATAAAGGTCATCATCCCATTAACTCTAAAATTGTTCCAGACCTTTATTCAATTTCTGCCCAGGACCCAAGGGAAGGTCATGGGAGGCTATACGGCCTGTTCCTCTCAGGTGCCCCTGAATCAGAAGGGAGTGGTGCCATCTAAGGGTCAAATCTTCTCTCAGTGATTCATTATTACCTTTCTAGCTGTGACTGCCTCTGTGATGTTAGTATCTATCTGCCTCCTTCAGACTGGGGCTGAAGAGGACACTTGGTGGGTTCCCATAAAATAGTTTGCTAATCTGCTATTTGTTTGTCCTGTAAACTATTTCTCTCAATGAAAAGGCAGCATTCTTTTATTCCTTGAACTGTAGATCAGACCCACCATAGCGTGCTTTACAAAGTCTCAAGCTGGAAGTCAGAACACCTGGCTGTCATTCATAGCCTAGCTAGGATGTCTGCCACATTCACAGGCCAATAGACTTAGTATGATGGAATCTGGGACTGGAAAGAACTTTAAATATCTTCTACTCCAACTTCCTCTCTATTGATTGAACAGCCCCTACTTGCTTCTCCCCAGGGGAGCTGCTGGCTTTGGGTGGGGCTGCTGTTGGGCACAGTGGCAGTGCCCATGAGTATCTCATTTGGAAAAAAATGGATGTGATTTAACTGTGAAAATTATGATTTAGATTTTGGCTTTTAGGCCACTATGTATTTTTAGAACCAGAGGAGAATAAAATAAATATCATTTCAGGTCTAGTACAGATTATTAATATTATTTTCAGGGAAAAAAAGGCCTTTCTGGTGATTGGTTGGAATCACTTCCCCTAAATATAAATGTTTCCAACAGTGGTCATTTTCATCAAGATAATATTCCATGTCCTTTTGACTTCTATCCCCCCCCTTTTAATAAAGATTTCTTAGTGAATGGGAACAGGGAACTTGATGAGCTCATTCTATTACACCTACAGGACCCAACTCTGCCAACTAAAACTGCTTCAGAGTAGGGACATTTCTCCTCATTGTTGGGTCATCTCCTATGTAGCGGGCACTTGGCACTAGGAAGGAAAATCAGGTTTGTGCAGTAAGTGGAAAATCAGAAAATGTATGTTTTTCTTAAATGTAGTTTTTATTATAGAGATGTGGAGTACAAGTGAGGGTTAACTACATAAGTAGGCTGTATGCAGGTGAAGTTTGAGCTCCAGAATGATGGTTACTTCCCCTGGTAGTAGACCAGTTACCCTTTGTGTTGACACATGCCCACCCTACCCCCCCACCCTCCCTCCATCCCTCCCTCCCTTAGCAGTGTCCAGTGACTGCTGATCCCTCCCTTGTGCTAATGTAACTAATGTTCAGGGTCCACTTATGAATGAGACCATAAAATATTCAGTTCTTTGTTTCTGTGACAGATCACTTAGATGGTCTCCAACTCCATCCGATTCGTTGCAAAACCCATGATTTTTTTCTTCTTTATAGCAACATAATACTCCATCATGCATATACACCACATTTTCTTTATCCAGTGTACTTTGATGGGCAGCAGGGTTGGTTCCATGTTTTTGTTACCGCAATAAACATGCATGTACAAGTATCTTTTTTGTACAGCGTTATGTTCCTTTGGTATATTTCCAGGAGAGGGATTGCTGGACTGTATGGAAGATATATTTTTAGTTCTTTTAGGAGTCATGACAGTAGAAAAGGTATGTTTTGATAACAGAAGTCAATGATGAAAATATCCACACTTATTTAGTCCCTAACATCCCTTGGATACTTCACTATGAGCCAGAAACTAGTCAAAGCACTTTATAAGTATTACCTCACAGTTGCTTTATCCTAAATTAGTCACTATTATTATGATCCCAGGCTCATCGTTGTGCTACAGACTTAAGATGGAGGTGAGGTTGAGTGAAACGAGGAAAAGAAACCTCTGTCCTCCAAGTTACCTCAGTTGCAAAGATGCAGCATACCTTTGTGAAATTTATATTAGTAGAAACAAATGCTACTTGTTAATGTACACAGAATTGTGGCTATCAGGAAAACCATGACACTGTGATGTTGTAAAAAAAAAATGAGTCAAATCTCCAAAAGTCCTCAAGAAGTAGTGTAGATGGTGAAATGTCATTTATTTTTATTTTTTCCCAAGATAGGGTCTTGCTATATTGCCCAGGCTGGAGAACAGTGGTTTGATCCAGGCTCACTGTAGCCTCGAGCTGGTGGGCTCAAGCGATCCTTCTACCTTAGCCTCCAAAGTAACTGGGACTATAGGCATGCACCACCAAGACTGGCTAATTTAATTAATCAATTAATTAAATTAACTAATTAATTTAGTAGACAAGGTCTCCCTATGTTGCCCAGGCTGGGTTTGAAAATATCCACAAGCGATCCTCCTGCCTTGGTCTTCCAAAGTACTGGAATTATAGACGTAAGCCACCCCCGACTCAGCACTGAGAATGTCTATTTGATGGCTCCTTCTGGTCCTGCTGCCTGGACAGAAAAGGTAGAATGATTTTGGTTGGGGGAGTCTTTTGGTGACCCTCTAATCTCGTCATGCAGCTAAATCACCATTCACTCACCATCTGCAGAGCTGGAAATGTTGGTAGGGTTGAGTGAGATTTGTGAGTTGCCCACACTATTGAAAATGAGAAGGCAACCTGGAAGGAGGCCACCACCCAGCATGTAAATAGTGGCAATTAGCATCAGAACACAAAGGGAACCCCTAGTGGGCGAAGCGAGTTAATGCATTTTCCCAACTTGCTATTAAATCAGATGCTACTAATTTGAGACTCTTACTTATTTGGACTAGTCTGAACTAAATGTTACATCTACTCTAGCTATGAAAGAAAGGGGTTTCTTAGCAAATTTCTGGGGTAAACAAGATTGCAGAGAATTAAAGAACTCAATAGAATGTAGAGAATCCATTTGCCAGAAAACAATCATTGTGCTAACTTTAAGTTGTTCTTACCTATTCATTAAAGCAGCCCATAAAGGACTTCTGCTTCTTCACATAGTATGCTAGTCTGAGTTGTTATTTTTATTGGTTGGTGAAGAGAAGGGACTTCTCTAATTTCTGCTGGCCTCTTCCTAGCCCAGTTTACTCTGAATTAATGAAATTTGTTTGTGGACAGCTTCAGAGAGTGACTTTAGAGACATCACCAGGCTTCTTCCCTTTCTTCCTGAAGGTTAAATTCTGAATCTGTGGAAGACACGCAGTATTGTGCACAAAATTCTACATAGAGTCATATAAAGGGAAGTTCATGATTATGATTTCCAGAATAGAGACAAGTAGTTAAGACCCATGATTAAGCATCATCTTAATGCATATTATAAATTCCTTGGGTCCTAGGATAAGAATGAAAGAAAACACATGAGCTAACATCATGATGGAGTTTCAAGTTTATGCCAGGGAACCTCAGGCATGTGGAGTAGGCACTTGAAAATGAACTCTAAACAATTAAAACTTAAAGGGACTTTCAGACATCTCTTGTTTTCATATTTGTTTTAAAATGCCCATTTTAGCTTAATACTAATGCTGATCTGAAGCAAAGTCATTCTGCATCTTTTGGATGGCTACTTTATAACCTGCCTACCTTTTTTGTAGCTTTGTTTCCATTTGTGTTTATTGCAAAGTAATAAGAAAAGAAACAGAGGCATAAAAATATCTATAAGTGGTGTGCTCCCACCATAAGAGGGCAAATGGCATCCATGGGAGCTGTACAAATAAAGCTTTCCTGGAATTTGAATAGAAAAAAAATCTGGTGGGAGAATTGAGTCACCTGTGGCACATCGTAATAGATTTGTGGGGCTGCATCGGAACTGAATGTACTGCATGAGCACTTTCAGCTGTGACATAGCCCCAGCAAAATAATCTCATATTAAATTAATGTTGTTAATTTTAATTTTATTGACTTTTTAAAAAGTTAGTTTGCACATTTTGTTTTTACAATTCTATAAGAGTCAGAAGCATAAGGGATTTATGGGTAGTTTTTATGTTTATTCATATTTAAGTAACATTGTAATAAATACAATTTAAACCAACACTAGGCATTCAAGAGTGCTTTATTCCTTAGCAGGAAGAATGATGATCTAGATATAGAACTACAGATTACTGGAAATCATGAACTCCTTGAAGATCATTGTTCTAGTCTGGTATTTCTGAAACTGGGTTCCAGGTGACTCTGAGTTGAGAGGTGTTCACATATACTAGGAAAACAGAGGTAGGCTTCTGCAATCAAATAAGCCCTGGAGAAGAGTGGTACCTTGCCTTCTGAAGATGCACAGTGTTTATTTATAAAATAAAGCTTCACAAGGGCCAGTGGAAAAGAAACCTGTCCACTTTTATTCAAAGCAGCATTTCCATTCTTATCAGCACCCAGACCTCCCTCACATAGAGAACCTGCTTCTATCCTGTAGAGAATTATCTGACAGAACTGCATTGTGTGAGGTGTGCAGGCAGGGAAAGGAGAGGTTGTAGAGAGCTGAATTGTAGCCTTCCAAAATTCATGTTCACCTGGAATCTAAGATGTGGCGCTATTTGGAAGTAGGCTCTTTGCAGATGTAATTAGTTTAGATAATTTAAAGTGTCTACTTCACTGGGTTACAGGGTGCCCAGATATTTGATCAAACAAGATTCAGGGTATTTATTTGAGAATGTTTCTGGGTGAGTTTGGCATGTACATGAATGACTGAGTAATGCAGACTGTTCTTCCAAATATGAATGGGGCCTTAGCAGATCAGTAGAAGGCCACTGAAGCAAGAAAAGGCTAACATTCCCCAGAATAAGGTGAGTTCCTCTCGCCTGACTGGCTGCCAGCCAAGGCATTGCCTTTTTTCTTTCTTTGGACTCAAATGGAAGAACTGGCTTTCCCTGGGTCTCGGGCCTGCTGGCCTCTGGGTGGAACTACATTATCTCCAGCTTGCCAACTACAGAGCTTGAAATGTGTCAGCCTTTATAATCACGTGAGCCAATTCCTAAATCTTTTTCTATATACAAATATATGGAGCCTATTGTTTCTGTTTCTCTAGAGAACCCTGACCACTAAAGAGGTCGTTAGTGGATTAAGGTGAACCCTAAGTCCAGTGATTAGTGTGTGCCCAGTCTGGGTGACAGAGTGAGACTCCAACTCAAAAAGAAAAAAAAAAGTAGTCTTAAAGTTAAAGGTCTCTTTCAGATTTCCAGGGTATACAAAGCCCTCATAGATTTCAGTTATAGTTCAAACTATGCATAGTGATAAAAAAAATACATAGAAAACAGAAGCTTATGAAATACATTATTTCAAATAGTGAATTAATACTGCTTTAATTACAAAACAAAACAAGACATCCCTCAGTGGATTTGGTCCCACTGCCATCTCTGTGGTGCTCCTGGTTTCTCAGTGCTCACTGCAGTGGCTGCCTCTTTTGCAGTGTTCCCCAACTTTTTTGGCATAAGGGACTGGCATAAGGTTGGGTGGAATGATCAGGCATTAGATCCTCATAAGGAAGTGTGCAATCTAGATCCCTTGCAGAGTTCACACTAGGGTTTGCACTCTTGTGAGAATCTAATGTCACTGCTGATCTGACAGGAGGTGGAACTCAGGCAGTAGCGCAAGTGATGGGGAATGGCTGTGAATACAGATGAAGCCTCACTTGCCCACTACTCCCTTCCTGCTGTGTGGTCCAGTTCCTAACAGGCCATGGACCAGTACCAGTCCACATCCAGGAGACTGAGAACCCCTGTCTACAGAGTGCTTGTCTCAAGGTTGCTCCTTGAGAATACAATAAAAATACTTTTGTTTGCTCATAAACTTGTGCAAGGAAAATGACGCCTATGCTTATTTAGAAATCTTTACAGATCACTAAACATGTTCATCATATAGGATATCTTAACTAATTTCACAATAAGTCAGAGAGGTATGATGGAGTAATAATTTTATCTCATTTTAAATATGAGAAAACTGGCACTCATAGGAGCTTTGTGAATTGCCCAAGGCCACACCTTTACAAGCTAGGAATCTGGGACTCAAACTCAGATTTTCTGACTCAAATTTTCAGGTTGAACTTTAAGTCATCCCAAAGGACAGGTAGGGCAAACAGAAATCAACTAGCCTGTCAATCAGGCCCAACAAAAATGGATGGCGGAGTTAAGGAATAGTACCACGTGAAATCAAGTAACTACTAAAGAATAACAGTTTAAGCCGGACTCGGTGGCTCAGCCTGTAATCCCGTACCTTTGGGAGGCTGAGGTGAGTGGATTGCTTGAGCCTGCGGGTTCGAGACTCGCCTGGGCAGCGAGACCTCATCTCTACAATAAATCAAAAAATCAACCGGGCGTGGTAGCGCATGCCTGTAATTCCGGCTACTTGGAAGGCTGAGGCGGAAGGATTGCCGGAGCCCAGCAGGTCGAGGCTGCGGTGGCTGGGAGTGGCCACTGCACTCCAGTCTGGGCAACAGAGTGAGACTCCAACTCAAAAAAAAAAAAAGAATAACAATTTAATATTTTGTTTATATATATATAATGTTAATGACAAGAAACTCTTTTAAATGTAATAGGAACTTCTGATTAGACTCAGAACTATATTACATGAAACCGCAAAGCACGAACAAACAGAATTTTACTCAGCAAAATTTGTTGAATATTGGCAACTAAGTGGAATTTAAGTTAGAGTTTAGTAAAAGACAGTTCTATTAAAAATCATTACATTTCATGCATCCATCTTTTCTTATTTTGACCAACTTTTATGGCACAATGATTTATGTATAATTTTTTTGCTAGCAGACGCTGGAACTGTTCTATGTCTAACATTTATAATAGAAAGAAATAAAAGATACTATATATGAGAAATTTCAAGCATCTTTTTCTAGTTGGAAAAATGAACACTTTTGTCATGGCCTGTCTTTCAGAGATAGGTTACATTCTAAGCAGAATTGTATTGTAAAAGAATCTGCTTAAAGCAAATGTAGTCCAGCTGGTGATTGAGGAAACTTTCTGGGAAGGGCAGATGATGTGGTTTTGATGAGAAATCCTGATCTAGTTACAGTAGAAAGGACAGGCTCTAGATGCCAGCTGAGAGAGCATTTCCCTCTCTTCCTTCCTCCCTTCTCCCCTCACCCCTTCCTTCATTCCTTTCTTTTCTCCTTCCTCTACCATGTGCCAAGAACTATACTAGGCCTTGAAGTTGCAAAAATGAGTAAGTAATTTATTTGTGAAATAGATTCTTCTATTTTTTTTTGTGTGTGTGTAGCCCTATTTACTAGAAATTCGATCTTATATGCAGCAAAATGGGTGTGTCACGCTCCTAACACGCAGAATTAGGTCTGTCCTTTAGAGTCACAGAGAACATCTCTTGTTTCTCTTCCTTATAAGAAACTTTTAATTATTTATATCTTCCTTTAACCTTCTGGTCTCACACAAGAAATACCTGTTTGTCTTAGGTAGGTCTCATTTGGCATATTTAGACCTTTCATTGTCTTCTTTTGGTCACAAGAACAGGACATTTTGAATTCTAACTCCATCTATAGTCCAGTCATCACAGGGGAGCCAGCTTGGATCATCTCATGACATCAATTTCATAGATGTCATGACATGCGACTGACTAATTTTGTGTCAACTTTTTAAACACCACCAACTTATAGTACAATAACACTGTCACATGTTTTGCATGTGAGTATTGCCAAAATAAGCATCATCCTCTTTAAAACTGATGTGTTGAGGTTTTGAATCTAAATGTTTATTCTGCTGAAATGTATCTTGTTGACATTGGCTTGGAGACAGGATCATGATTGACTTACCATATAGTTATTCACCTTTGCAGAGGAGATTTTAAGGAATTTAAAGCTACCCCCTACAATTTTAAACCCAAACTTTCTCTCCTACTGATTTTCCACCCTCCTATATTTATCAATTTAATAATGCTTAATAATATTAAGAATAAAAATCTACTCTCAAGGGTAAGATATCCAAAAATTTCTAGTTAAAAATGGAAATATTCCTTCATAAAGGAGTGTTCTACTAATACATTAGTCTGAAAAAGTATCTTATTAGCCAAGTGCTGGGCCCTAAGAGAAAGGCAATGGAGAAAATTATGCTTTAATGGAAATGTGGAATAAGGAGTGTTTTAGGGCAGGAGGCTTTGTTGCAGAAAGCAGATTTATTTTCTCAGGGAAAAGGAAAAGCATCATGTTATTATCACATTAACTCTTATTAATATTTGTGTTAAAGTACATATACATATATAGCCAAGCTTATGTGCATAAATGTTGCCACACATCATGTGTAAAAATATAGTCAGCACTGTTGTGATTTTATAGCTGAAGCAATTGTGACCTAGGGAGGGTAAATTGTCCAGAACTGCAAGGTTACTAAGTAGCAGAGACAGTGTTTGAGGTCAGGGCTGTCTGACTAAGTCCTCTTCCTTTCTATCTCTTTCTACTGCTCTGTGGAATACAAGTTCAATACAAACATCTTGTGAAGGATGAGTTATAATTGACTTAAGGGTATATTAGTCAGAAAAAAGAGACTGAAACACTTTCAATAAAGTGGTTGTTCAGGGTTTGGGTACAAATCTTTTTTATTAAGCTTTTTATTCAGTTCACCTCCAAGAGCATAACTCAGAATTAGAGACTGGTTACCAGTGCAACCTGGAATAGAGGTATTTGAATAACACTGGAGAGGTGAGATTGGTTTAATGATAAATACCCTCTAAAAGGAAAAGTTAATTAATTTTAACTTGGTAGAGTCCAAGTTGGAGAAACAGTCCCATTACTTTGGCTCTTCTATGTATGAGAGAGGCCACCATTGTAGTGAATACCAGAATGTTGGCAGGGTGTGAAAAATCAAGTCATTTCTGTAATGATTGAGGAAAGAGTAGTTTATTCATTCACTTATTTATTTTCCAAGCAATTATTACACATACTAAGTTTAAAAAGCTGGAGATATCAAGAAGAATAAGCTAAGAACCATACTCTCACATGATGTATAGTCTAGTAAAGAAGCTGCGAAAAGCGCTAATACTGTTCAGAATGTTATAAACATCTCTGCAGTCAATCTCAAGATCTTGTCCAGACTTTCTGGGCTCTTTCTGAGCTTACACTGCTCATTTGTTCTTATACCCATTGTTCAACATAGATACACAATGATCTCATTGTTTGGTCTTTTCATTATTACCCAAACACGCCTGGCCCACTTTTGCTTCCTTTCTTCCCCTCCTCTTTCCCTTCCTTCACCGAACCCGAACCCTCCTTTTCTTCCTCCTCTTTTCCTTTGATATATGTTTTTGAGTTTCTACAATGTGCTAGCAAGTGTGCTAGCTGTCAAGGACCATCAGAAGATCAGACATATTTTCACCCCCCTGGCTAACTGCCAGTGTTTAAGAGAGCTTCTTAAATATTTGTTAAAAAACATTTGGAAAGTAACTCAAGAGATTCATTCTCTGGCATGGCTGGCTTGAAGTTGTAGCTCAAGACAATGAAACAACCAGACAGAACACAGGAAGGCAACACGGCATGTGTTAAACGTGCAGACCCTAGATTCAGACTGTGTTGGTTTTAGACCTGGGTCCTCCATTTACTGACTCGTAGCTGAGCCTCAGGATCTTTGTTTGGTAAATGAGGGTTGCTGTAGCATCTCAGTAGCACACAATGACTTACTTCATTATGCCTTTGGGAGGGTTAAGTGAGATAATACACACAAAGCACAGAGGCAGTCTCAGACTCATAACAAGCATGAAAAGAAAGCTAAGCAAAAAGTAGCTGCACCAAAAGTGAAAATACCAGGGCAGGATACACCATTAATTAAACCTTGATGGACTGAAGCTATCAAGGATGATCAGGCCTTGTAGGAAAAATTGTGCCCAGGCTGAGGAGGAAACAGGACACACAAGCAGAAAGTCCATGGGCTGAAAGACAGACAAAGCCACTTAGGACAAATTTGCTTGCTTCCTTGCCCATGGTAAATCACCTCACCTGGTACATCCAAAGTGCTCTGTTTGGTGTCAGCTGAAATGACTCAAGTAGTAGAGTGACCAGTCTGTCCCTGCAGAGAGTATTCTGTGGCTTACCACATGACTCTTTTGAGTGTTATTTTTTTTTTTTTTTACCATCTCCTCAAAATTCTCCTTACTCCCATTCTATCCCTCTTAGTTCTAACTCATTGGTTGAGCTTAAATAGTGTGTGTCTTTCTCCAGGTCTGTTTCCAGAGATCTTTAGGGCATTCTTATAGAAGTCTGTAGAAGTGGTTACCCAGTGAGAAGGAAAATGTTCCCAGTCTTTTCAGACCAGTGACATTTCCATGGTATGTACTTAAGAAAACACTTTCTCCGTAATCTCTCATTTAGTCTTATTTAATCATCTCTAGGAGGTGGTTAGAATATGTTGGGTTATTTCCATTCTATGGGAAAATAAATTGATGCTTAGATGGATGAGGGGCTTGGGCTGGGATGGGCTACAGTGTAGACAGAGGGAAAGTCTGAGGATTCGGGACGGTTGAGTTGAGGTTTGGCTATACTACTTTGGGTCTCCATTTTCTCATCAGTTAAATCAGGAGTTTGAACCTGGAAACATCTTAACATCCTCTGATGATTATTAACAAGTTCAATGTTGGGCAGCAGTTTCGAGTTGAAGGTAGGACTAGAGCATGAGCATCTTCTGTCTAGGCTAATGACTTCCCATGATGCCATGCTGTTCTGAGACACCCTGTAAACTCCAGTCTTCCCACCCACCTTCACCCCATTTCTGCTTTGGCAATCACTTATGAAATAGTCTCCCAAAATGATGACGGGTGTTGATAGGAAATTATTTTTTTTCCTCTCCTGTGTGCTTTGGCACACATAAATTTGTTTGGGCAAGTTGTCCCTGTTGTGATCATTATGTACTTTGTTATTTTTGTTCTAGTGCCCAGAAGCCTGTGGGGCATAGATGGCTGGTAAAAGAATTTACAACCAATTTAGTCCACCTGAGTTAAGTTACATAATCAGCCCAATTGCAGAAAGCTGGTTTCTGTTTCCCTAAAATTGGTCATTCCTGGAGATCAGTCTGGAAAAAAAAATCCCCACAGACATTAAAAACAAGATTGGAGGGGCTTCATCCATGACTTAGTGTCATTAAGTGTGTGTGGGTTTCAGACTCTGGACTGCCGCTTGTAAGATTTGAAGCTTGGATGGGTTACTAACTTCTCTGTGTTTCAGTTGCTTCATCTGCAAGATGAGTTTAGTAATAGGACATATATCATAGAGGATTGGATGAGATAATAGATGTTGTGTTTAAAAAAGTACTTGGTGCATTGTAGATGCTCGGTACATACTAGCTATTATCATTTTAAATTGTTGTATTATTCTTATTTTGTAATTATAAAAGATGAGGTCCCAAGAGAAGTCTCTTGCCTGTGGTCATGACAAATTCAATAATGTAGTCAAGGCTAAAACTCAGTTCTTCCTGATTTCTTTCCACTCAGATTTCCTTACATATTTCTTTAAATGATAACTTTCCATTTGGGACTCAGGAAATGCTTGTCAACACTGTAAGATACACAAGCGCTCCTGAACTTATGATTAAACCCATCATAAGTTGAGAATATCACAAGTTGAAAATGCATTTAATATATCTCACCTACCACATCATAGTCTAGCTTAGCCTACCATAAACATGCTCAGAACACTTGCATTAGCCTATATTTGTGTAAAATCATCTAATAGAAAGCCTATTTTATAATAAAGTGTTGAATATCTTATGTAATTTGTGAATATTGTACTAAAAGTGCAAAACAGTGGTTGCATAGATCCTTGAGTTATGGGTTCTACTGAATACATATAACTTTTATACAATTGCAAAATTCAAAAACTTGAAGTCAAGCCATTGTGAGTCAAGGATCATCTGTAGATAATACACTGCTAGAGTAAGGTGTCTATCTATTTATAAGGAAAGTATGATCAATTAGTCAACTCCAACAATTCATCGAGAATTCTATGTGTCACATTTTGGGTGTCACTTCATTTCTGCTGCCCCTATGATGATTGCCTCTGTAGGTTAAGAACTGCCATGTGATCCCCGACTCTCTGTAATCCACCATTACAGCCGGAATTAGGGAGCCCATATTAGTGGCAATATTTCCTATCATCATTCCTGTTCTACAGAGGATGCATCACATTGCTTTTCAAGAGTGTCAGTGTCCCTTCCCCTTCTGCATTTTTCTATGCCTTCTCTGAACCCCTCTCAGCACATCACTAGTGGAGGATTGGTGTCAGGTGGCATATGATGCAAAACTTTTACTTCCTGGCCCTGGTAACTTGGGCTGTACTGATTTGCAGGTCTTTGCTCTCAATGAAGATATGCTGTCATCAAATTTGATTGAACTGAAAGTTGAGGCTAACACCTGATGCTTATGCCACAAAACCAACAGGCAAAAAAAAAAAAAAGTTTTAAAAAAACTGATTAAGTTTATTAAACCTGACTACCAAAGGGAAAAATAATTCCTTCCCAAAATTACATCAGAGGGAAATATATTTGAAACTCAAGGGTCTCTGGGGGTGTTTCTTAGTGTTTCTATACTCCAATATTAATACAACCAATATTGATAGGATTTATGTCCTTCGGGAATTACAGCACGGTTTACTTCCAAATAAAAATATCGCAATCAATTGTGAGAATGGTTGATAGTAAGAAAAGCATGAAATAATAAAAGATGGAAGTTATAGTATCAAGTATGGCTACATGACTACAGTTAAATATAAACTCTTTTTTGTTTGTTATGATGTGTTGAATATTTTTTCTTCCCACTGTTTACATAAGAGACATCAACTGTGGTTCATTTTAAAATTTAGTCTGTAGGTTGCAAAATAGCTTGGTATTTTGAATTAACTATGAATAAAATTAACAACATCTGAAGATAGAAACAATAACATCTGGGACCTTGTGTCAATCTGGTTTTGAAAAGAGGGTAAGAGTATTTTCATTTGCAAAAAGGATGATTGACTCATATGCAATAAACATAATGTTGTTATTGTCTCTGATTAGAAGGCTAAATAAATGTAGAAAGATATGGGTAGCCAGGAAGGTGGACTGTGCTAGTTTTTAAGCTATTGTTTCTCAATCCACATTCACCTTTCCGTACTCTGTTTTGTAAAGTTGGGGCTAAGAGTCTGCAAACTACATTTCCCAATTTCCCTTGCTAGCCAGCTTCCTTTTAGGTTCTTCAATAGCAGGGCCTGGTGAGGGGTTCAGAAGGTGGAGAAAGAAAAATGTTTTACCCCGCTGTTGTTGACATTAATAGTTGGATTTACCTTGGTCATTTCTATCTTGGGGCTTATCTTTGCATTAGCCATTTTTCTTATTTGGCATGTTATTCCATTTAGTATTCAGATGGCTGTTATTTTCTTGTCATTTGGATCTTAGTTTAAATATCATCCCTTCTGAAAGCTTTTTCTTATTCTCTATCCCTTTAATCTAAAATAGTCATTCTCTATGTTCTACCTTATTTTGATTTTCTCAACAGCAGTCATCATTGTCTGATAAATTTTTACTTATCTGCCAATCTATTAAAATTCACTGTAATAAAAGCTCCATGTATAGAAATGTATCTCTCTTTCTCTCTCCTCCTTCTTCTTCTTCCTCCTTCTTTCCCCCTTCCTTCCCTCCTTTCTCCTTCCTTCCTTCCATTTTTTTTCTTTTTAACTAAACAATACTAGCTATACATTGGGCACTCAGTGAAGATTTGACAAATAAGTTACTAAATTAATTGTTTTTTTAATCTCCTACCATGTTTACTTTTTCCAGAAAAAATACACTTGGAGTGAACAAGGCAGAAATTTTCATCTCCATTGTCATAGGATTCAGTAAAAAGAGGAAACACTTCCGCTTCTAACTATAATGGTATTGCTGGTGTCACAAACAAACAAACAAACAAAAAACCTCCCACCAAGAAATTTGTGAGTTGGGTTTATAAGTGGAGGGAGATAAGCAAAGCAAGCTCTTTGAAAGCATTAGCAATTAAAGCAACCAGACATTAAGATCCAAGATCCTGAAAAGAAGTAAATTACATTGAACTAAACTTGGCATTTATGGCCCCGTTTCCCCCTCAGGGCATTTACTGATTCACATATCTTGGCACCAGGGCCAAACAGAAAGTGGCAGCCTAGAGCTTTTGGCAGACTCACAGGGCTAGGGAGACAGAATATGGAGCTCAGAACTGTCAAGTTGGCCATGATTTGAGGGGAAAAGATCCCAAAGAAAAGGAATCCACAGAGAGGTGAACCTGTATCTTTTTTGCACAATTTTCCCTAGAGGTGTTTGTTTTCTCAAAAGCAATGCATGTAGCAGGCCATATTCTCAGAAAGGATGCAAAAAGCTGCTGCTCATATGCCAAAATCTTAGTAGAGACTTTGGAAGTCTGATGGCACTAGGGAGTCAAGGTTTAGCATTTAGAGCACAGCAAGGAAGAGTGGTCCTGGTGCATATCCCAGGCTATATGATCAGATATCTAAAAGCGTTATACTCAAGAAGTAAAAGCTACCCTGAAATAGGCCAGTCTCAATTGGATTAAGCTGATATGCCAATACTTTATCTGAAGAAAGACAACATCTATCATGTCACTATAATTTTTATAAGAAGAATTCAATTAAAAGTTATCAGGTAAGGCAGAAAATGAGACTGAATGAACAAAAATAAAGGAAAATAGACAATAGAAGGGGAAACACAAGGCAGAATTATAACTATATTTATAATATATTTTAAAATAATTATGAGTAATTTAGTCAAGATAAAATTATAATTTATCCAGAAAACTGGAATATATAAATCAGAATGATATGAAAATCCTAGAACAGAAAAATACATTCACAAATCTAATAATTTAATTAAAGATATATGTAATTTAATAGTACATATAACAGACTAGAGATTTAGTGTATTACAACTAGATTATTAACCAGGCGCAGTGGCTCACACCTGTGATCCCAGCACTTTGGGAGGTAGAGGTGAGAGGATTGGCTGAGTCCAGGAGTTTGAGACCAGCCTGGGCAACTTGGCAAAACCTTGTCTCTACAATAAATCAAAAAATTAGCTGGGTGTGGTGGCATGCACCTGTAGTTCCAGCTACTTGGAAGGCTGAGGTGGAAGGATTACCTGAGCCTAGTGGGTCGAGGCTGCAGTGGCCATGGGTGGGTCACTGCACTCCAGCCTGGGCGACAGTGAGACTCTGACTCAAAATAGATAAATAAATAGATTATTAGAAAACACCCAAACTGAAACACACAGAGATCAAAAAGAATAGAAAATACAGAAAAAAGCATAAGAAATATATGGGTCATGGTGAGAATGTATAAAATATACTGGATTCTTAGAATGAGAGAAAACAGAGAATAGAATTTTTTAAAATGTGAAGAGATAATGTCTGAAAATTTCCTCAAATTTGCCAAAGACATCAAGCTCTGTATCCCAAAGTGCTGCATCCCCAAATAAGATAGACACCTTGCCCTGATTACACTAGCACTCTTGATAAGTGCAATGAGCAAGAAAAATGTAAAGAAAAGCATAACTTGGTGCATTAATTTCTTAGGTCTGCTGTAACAAAGTACTGCAAATTGAGTGGCTTAAAATAAGTACATTTTTTGTCTTACAGTTCTGAAAGCCAGAAGTCTAATGTTGGCAGGGTTGTGTTCCCTCTGAAGGCCCTGAGGAAGAAACTGTTTCATACCTCCTTTCTAGTTTTTGGAGCCTGAAGTACTTTTCAACTTGTAGATGCATCACTTCAATCTCTGTCTTCACATGGCATTCTTTCTGTGTCTTCCTATCATCTTCCCTCCTGTATGTGTCTGTCTCTGTGTCTAAATTATTCCTTCGTATAAGAAAACAAGTTGTATTGGAATATTGCCTACCCTAAGACTCTCATTTTGACTTGATTACCTTGGTAAAACAATCTTTACAAATGAGGTCACATTCTGAGGTACTGAGGATTAGGACATTACCAGATCTTTTTGGAGGGACCCAATTTAACACATACCATTTGGTTTCTCACAGTGAAACAGCAGAAAATAAAAGATAACTCAAAATCTTCAAAATAGGCAAATGTTAAACACAGATTATATTCAAAAAAGTAACACTAAGAGAACAGACTTTCAAAAAACCAGTGGAATAGTATCTGAAAGAAACTCTTGACCCAGAATTATACACCCACCAAAAATTCTTCAAAAAATAAATGCAAAACAAAAAATTGTTTTAGGCAAATAAAATCTTACATATTTCATTACCAACAGACCTGTACTAAAAGAGACACCAAAGAGATATTTTCAGGCAGAAGAAAAATGCTTATCAAGAACTCTAGAAAGAGTAAATATGTAGGTAAATCTAACTGAACATTTGCTGATTGAAACAAAGATAATGTCTTGGATTTGAAATACATGTGGACTTAAAATCCATGGAAATAATAACACAGGAGAGGGAAAGAAGTAAATTAAAGTTTTGCAAGGCATTTAAAGTTTATGTACTAATCAATAAGTGGTGCATATTAAACTTCCAGAATAACCACTAAGATAATAGTATTAAAACAATATGCTAGTTATAAGATAGGAGAGAGACATATGGAATAATTGAAATGTGATTAATTCAAAATAAGGCAAGAAGAGTATAGAAAAAAACAAAAATTGATGGAATAAATTAAGATACCAATAATATTCAATATAAATAGAAAAAATATTCCAACAAGAGACTAAGATTTGCATACTATATGAGAAACAACTAAATTACATAAACAGAAAATAACAATAACCACACTTAGTATCAGATTTTAGCATCTAATACTAATCTCCATGAAAAGGAACCAGTTCTACTACTACTTCTTCTCCTTCTCCTCCGTCTCCTTCTCCTTTTTCTCCTTCTCTTCCTTTTTCTTCTATTTTTATTTTTGAGACGATGTATTGCTATGTTGCCTAGGCTGGTCTTGAACTCCTAGACTTGCTTAATCGATCTTCCTGCCTCAGCCTCCCAAAGTGCTGGAATTACAGGCACGAGGAATTTTTTATTGTCGCCTAATGTAAAACCACTTTTCATATCTTATGCCAAATAACTCAATACACATGAAAGCATACACAAAGAGAAATGGGGTATTATCACAACTCTGTGTGCATTCAATAAACCTTTGATTGGGCTTAAGCTGTACAAGCTATAGTTGCTATTATAACTATAGATCCCTCAGTGGAAAAGGCTGACATTAAGTTAACTGGAATATCTGTATGTATGTCTTTTATAACTCCTGGATAAAGTGTAAGGTGTTTCAAGAAATATCCTATTTGCACCTTAGTTGCGAGATAAATGTTATATTTTCTGTCACTGATATGAACTCTTAAGGCTTGAACACTAATAGAAAGATGAATTTAGTGACAAAGGAAATACACGTTGGAATTCACCAACTCTCTGGATTATTGTAAACTCTGGGGACATGCATGAGTCCAATAAATAAATGAAATAAAAAACATTTGGCAAAAAGAGTGACTTACTAACATGACAGTGAGATTTCTGTTCTCAGTTACTACAGGAAGGAAGGGAGCACATGGGAGAAGCCAAGCAGAAGAGACAAGGTGAGTGTACAAAGGTGAGAAAAATTCCAAAAACATCAAGAAGGAAGGCTGTTGCTGGCAACATGAATGGACAGAATGATTATTAATATTGTTATTATTTTGTGCTTGTGATAGAAAGATTATTATTTTGTGCTTGTGATAGAAAGCTCTATCAACAAACACTTTATATACACTAGGCTAACATTTAAGATTGAGGTGAGGTTAACATGTGGATAGTCTGGGGGAACTAAAAGTCACCTCTGTCAGACTCTTGGAAGAACAACTATTTTGGATTAAAATGTGTCAGGAGAAAATTCAATGATAATTCAGAAGTTCCCTACTTCTTCTTCTGTCTTTGCACGTGTGGATGAAGTGGCTTCCAACAAGGAATATTAGAAACACAGGTTGCTTTCTTTAAAGTGTGAAGGAGATGAATTGGGACAAATTCAAAGAAGACCTTGGTATGCAGTATTCTCTTTTTCATGTAAAGAACAGCATTCACTAAGACACTCATTTCATTCTTTCTTCAAAAATAGTGTAATATGGAGCCATTCACTGGAAGACATTTATGGGCTAACAGGAAGTAGGTGTTCAACCTCTGGAAAAATAATATTTTTTAGATCCAGTCACTGAACTCATGATTTTGCTTCATGGGGTCACAGACAGGGTGAGGAGAAACAAACAACATGTCTGTCATGCATTAGAGAACTTGTCCTAGCTGTTGAGGGAGGATAAGGCAAAAAGTTGCACTCCAGCATCTTAAAAAAGATATTAAGATGGTAAATATTCCTGAAAAGAGAAGTGCATGCTAGTTATTAATTAAGTGGCACTAATTCCAATACTGTGCTGGGCACTGACGTTAAGATAAGGCAATCATATTCCCTCCAAGCTGTATAGGATCCATTGGCAAATGCAATCAAGAATCTAGAAGTTCACGATGATATGAGAAAGATCACAGGCTTGAGCTCTGGATTTAGACCCACTTTGAGCTGATTTCTGGTTCTGCTATTAGTTAAAAAGTTGGCCAAGGCACTTAACCTACTCCAGTCTCATTTGTCTCATCTATACACTTGAGTGTGTGTATTTGAAAAGCTAAGATAATTCATAGAAAGTGCTTAAAAAGTGTCTACACAAAGTGGGTCCTCAACAAATGGTAAGTCTAAGGGAAGCAAGGCTTCAGGTACACATGAACTCACGTCCGCAATGACTTTGTGGAATCTGGTCCATTGAAGGATGAACAGTCTCACGAGAGAGGCACAACAGTTGTTAGCTGGCACCAACTTTCAGGCAAGCTATTAGATGTATGTAGCACATGACAGGCCAGCAAAAGCAAAACCAGTCCGATTGCCAACCTGCAGAATTGAAAGAAGTACTAAATCTTTGCTTGTTTAAGCCTCTAAATGTTGGGGTGGTTTGTTGCATGGTAGTAATCAAAACATTGTATGCCAATTACAACAGTAATACTTATATAACAGTAATACACACAAACATGTGTATATTGTTTTATAGTGAACACAAGTTTTACACATGCAGTCTTATTTCCCTGGATGCACAAGATAAGCTTGCTTCTTAACCCGTTAGAGTAGCTATGGAGGTTTTCTGTTTTGTTTTGAATTTTAATCTTTATTATATAGAATGCATGTAACTGTCGACATTAGGAGATATTGGAAGATTCTGGGATTCACTCACAATTAAAGGGCATGTAAGACCTCCAAAAAAAGTTGCCTTCCTTCAGATATCCTACTCTTCACCTTATACCATGTGATTAAAAGAGCCAGAGGAAGAAGCCAGCTCTCAGAACACACAAGTGTGAGGTGGGTGACCACAGAGCCAGGAAAACAGCTCTATCATGGACCAAGGCCACTGCAGAATCCACTGTGGGGTCCCAAAGCTTCCTCTGGCTGCCGTGCAAAGAGACCTCCTATAGCCTCCAATAAAGTCCTAGCACAGTCTGCAGGAGTTTGTGAATTGGTGTGCACCTCTGACATGTTTTGTAACTATTAGTTTAAAAAATAAATAAAGTAAAATATAACCTCACTTACCACAATCCCGAATTAGCCCAGGAGAACAGCACTGCCCTGTGGAAATACGGGTGGAGGCTCGTTGTCCACAATTTCTCAGGCAATGGCTGTGCCAAGTCAAATAGTTCCTTTTTCTGTAGTCACCTCACTGCCTTCAGGTTAGGCCCTCATCACTTCTTTCTGAGATTGCTGTGACAGCTTTCCAACTGGTGTTCCTGCTGTAACACAAACCTCATTTCCCTTCCAAGCATGTTGTGTGTTGGTACCAATGCTGTGTTCTAGAGCCATCAGAAAGGTCTGGGCTTAGAGATGTAAGCTTCATTGCAAGTCTTCATGTTATTTAACACAAGATTTGAAAATAGTAGAGCTTAGCACTGATTAAATAACTGTGAGAACTACCACACCCTAGACGTTGCTTAGTTATCCAATTCCAACTATGACCACATCTTTTCTCCAGGTCAACTGAGCAACATTCACATCCATGGGAGCAGTGTGACTATTCTGCCTCCAGGCTTTTGCTCATGAGTGTACCTGTGTCAGAAACTCATCCCTTTATTCTCCACTTCTTCACTGATCTTGACTTCTATCCATTGTCTCATATGAATCTCAAGTGGTGGCGCCATTGGGAAGTCTTGTCACTTCTCTGAGATAGAATCTACACAAAATAGAAATGAGTCACAAGTACTTGGATACTTGAAGCCTATATAAACAACAATTCTGTAATGAGGACCACTAGTATGGGTATGTCTTCAGAAGTTCAGAAAATACACATTTGGTATCTACTGGTTAAATTTTTCATTTATGAGTGATAATACGGAGGCAGGAAGTGAGAAGTGAAGTAGAACATGGTGATGAGGAGAGAAGGTGAGGTGTAAGGGTTAAATGTATTTCCTAAGGTTGAACAATTGGGTAATGGGAGAGGTGGGACTAGAAAGAATGCAGATCTCTTGGCTCCTAAATCAATGTTGTCATATTGGCCTTAGATGATTATTTGTGTGAAGGTAATTAAAACCAACCATTAGTCTTTACAAGTAAAGAAATACATAGTTTTTATTTTAAAAAAAGAAAGAGACTATCTTCATAGCAATTGGTTAGTTATTGAATTAACCAATCGAAGTTCATCAACCATTGAATTCCATTAGACAACCAGAAATTCAGTGAGGCAATGGATACTTGCCACTGAATCAATGAGTTGTTTGGATACACAGCCTAAATAGCTCAATGGTGTAGGTGTTGTGTAGACAGACACAGCCTGGCTTTCTCTGAGGTAGTAACCCAGTAAACAAACAAACCCAAGGGAACCATGTACACACAGGCTAGTTCCCTCACATTGCCCACCAACTGAAGCAGATTAAATTAATAACTTTGCTCTGTTTATGGACATGTTAGTTATAAGCCATGTAGGCGTCTCGGCTGACAATCAGCCAGGCAGAGAAACCAATTAACGAGTGGATCTAAATCACAAGAAAGAGGAACCACTTCCTAAATGACCTGAATACATTCTTGGTATAAATTACTAAATTAATTAATGAATAAATCCCAAGTATTTGTTGGTCTTCAATTTTATATATTATCGCATTTTATGAAACAATACTTCTTTCTGCATTAGATGCTGAAAAACAATGATGATTAAAATGTGTTTCTTATACCATGAGAGACAAAGTAGCTCCCAGTGGATGAATTCAAAGTTGATTTTTCTGGGCATTCCTTGGATCCAAAATCTGCAAGGTGAAAGAGAAAGAAAAGGGAAGAGAATCATCTTTTGTCAAGCCTGAATACCCCACCTAGTATCTTGTCATACAGAAGTTTTGGCCTTGGGTGAACAAGGTTAAACCAGGTGACTCACAAGGGTGCCAGGTGCACCTCCAGACAAGTACTTTCTTGTCTGATGTCAGCAGCCAAATAAGATAATATTCCTGACACTTGACCTAGTGCTTTTCACAGTGTTTTACATATATCCTATACCTTCATCTTCACCCTGAGAGAGATAGTCAAACACTGTTATTTTCATTTTAAAGCTGAGGAAATTATAAGAAAAAGATTGACAGTAGTGGGAAACTGCGGGGAGGTGGAGGGGGAGAGGGGAGGTAGAATTGATAGTAGTGGAAATATGCCTGGGGAAGAGGGGGCATACCTCATCAACAAGAGTACTTGCACAATGAATATTTGTATACCTAACCCTGAGTTGTACCCCACAATTTTAAAACAAAAAATTTAAAAGTTAAAAAAGATGAGAAAATTGAGGCCTACATAACCCAAATCAATGCCACTTTCAGCATGCTGCACTCTCTCCTTTCAAAGGTGTGACAATTTTCAGGCCCGGTGTGGTGGCTTATGCCTGTAACCCAGCAGGTTGAGGCTGTGGTGTCTGTGAGTGTACCACTGTATTCCAGCCTGGTTGACAGAGGAGACTCTGAGTCAAAAAAAAAAAAAGATGTGAGAATTTTAAATTTGGACTTACTCAAGTAGAGACAATTTCTGAACAGTACTCATTGAATGATCTGCACTTATCTAGGGTGGTAATAGTGAGATATGCCTCAGTCTCCTTGTATGCCTAATAGATGATCTATCTATGTATCTATCATATGTGTCTGTGTGTGTGTGTGTGTGTGTGTGTGTGTATATATATACTTTTTTTTTTTTTGAGTTGGAGTCTTACTGTCACCCAGACTGGAGAGCAGTGGCACACTCAAGAAGCTGGAACTACAGGCATGTGCCACCATAGCCAGCTAATTTTTTTACTTATCGTAGAGACAAGGTCTCACCAAGTTGCCCAGGGTGGTCTCAAACCCCTGGGCTCAGACAATCCTCTCAACTCTGCCTCCCAAAGTGCTGGGACTACAGGCGTGAGCCACATGCCCGGCTTGTATCAATATCTTTACAGTATGATGCTCTGTGATGCCCTCCTGCCTCCACTATCTTTTACTCATCCATGAGAGTATGTATCTGGTCCCTGGTAAGCCATGAAAACCTAATTCAGCTTCCTAAATCCACACTTCTCCGTCCCTTTTCTGAACTTCTTTAGTAATGCAAATAGACCAGGTTTTTGAATAATCAGTTGATTTTTTTGATTTATTAATTAACATACCATGTTAGGTTGTCACCAGAATGGCCTGGACAGCCATTTCTTAGTTCTTGTTTTTGCTGTAGTTAAAGTCTAATCATGTGCTTGCTTAAGAATTGTTACCTGCACATAGCCATGCTTGCATAGAGTTTTCCAAACCCTTCTTCCAGGGAACAACTTTTAACCTTTGGTCTCTCTATTTATTATAGACACAGTTGCTTAAGGAATGCCACTAATGGCTGCGTGACCCCCTGCCCCATACCCCAAGAGATTCAGTCCCACTGCAAGACTGCTGCAGACCACAGCAGGCCATCCCCAGTTACCTTTAGCTCATTAGCATATAATTTTAATGCTGAAACCTTTCCCCTTTAGGGAAATCACCACCATTTTGCATACACATGATGTATGGAGAAGCAAGTTCATAAACTGTGCCTGAATCTAGAATTCTACATTTTTCATGCCTCCATGCCTTCCCCATCCTGCACACAGTTCCTTAAAACTCCCGTCCCTTCCACTGCTAGGGGAGAAAGTGCCTTTAGCATATAAACTCTATGCTTTGGCTACTGAGTAAAACTTGATTGCCTTTCTTTCCACTTGGATGTTCTTTATGGGCGGCTAGGACTTGAGGCAAAGACAGAAGAGTAATTCCTGTTTACTGCTCACCCAGAGCTCAGGGTCTGGCAGGGCAGGGGGAGTCAGGACAGCCCACGGCCCAGGGATCTTGGATGTGCTCTGTTGGTTCCCAGTTCCATGGAGGTTCTAACGAGGGAAGGCCTGTTCTGCACAGGGTGTGAAGAATGTGAAGGACTCCAAACAATTTGGTTATATACTTATCCACGATGCTCTATAATATTTTCTTTGCTTTGCCTTTTAAATCCCAGTTAGGATGCTTCAAGCTGGGAAAAAGATTTTCAACCAGGGAAATGTGACTGGCCTATTGGTAAGGGATAGGCTGAGAGAGATTGTATTATTGGATATAGAATAAGAATAAGAATAAGCATCAGTCACCTGTGCTCTAAAACAGGCATGCTCAACCCATCTGGGGGCTGCATGCAGCCTCGAACAGCTAGTTATGTGGCCCCATAAAATCTTTTAACATCATGTGTTTTTTTAGCATTTATTTTCTTCGTGACCCCATGTGTGAGTTCCATTGTTGAAGTTTGCAATCACACCTTATTTATGACTTCGCTTTTTGGCAGCACATACATCTGTGAGCAGCTGTTTTCAGGTACGAAGTACATGAAGAGCAAAATTCAAACAAACATTTCTGATCAGCACCTTGAGAACTCACTAAGGATTGTGACCACTTCCATTCAGCCAGATGTTGACAGATTAATTTTACAAAAGCAAGACCAAATTTCCCACTATTTTTATATTGTTCTCATTTTTAAACTTTATAATAAAAATATAAAGAAGTAAAAGAATTCTTATTAGGTATACACACTAACTGTATTATATAATTTATGTGTGGTCCAAGACAACTCCTCTTTATTTGATGTGACCCAGGGAAGCCAAAAATTTGGATACCCCTACTTTAAATGATGAGCCTACTGGGAGAGGAAAGATCATCAGACACAGTAAGATGCTGAGCTTTCCGAGAAAACTGCTTTGAAGGGAATAACATTTGTTTGGATGGGTAAGTCCTAACATATTTATGAAAATCATTAACTTTTTTCATATGACCTCAATTCTGTTCTAGATCCTCACGTTTGAGGTTAGTGGTGGGATCAGAAGTGGGGCTGGTCGGGGGGAGAGAACTAGTTCCTGACCTTTTACTTTTATTTTAATTGAAGAGATGTAATTAAGTAGCAGTGAAAGGCAGGATAAGGCCTAGGGCTATAAAGCCCAGGGGAGCCTATCTAAAGTGGGAAATCAACTTGGCATATTGGGGAAAGTTTCATGGAGAAGTTGAAAGTAATTGGATCTTGAAGAACAGGTTGAATTGGACTGTTAGGAAGTCAGAGAAAGATATCAGAGACCATCCACACAACCAGCAGTGCTTGTAAGCAAAAACCTTGGGCAAATTCCAGTACAGCATGGAGACTTTTCCTTCCCCCCTCTGAAGACCTAAATGACACCCTTATGCTCATTAGCACCTGCTAAGTCAACCAGTCTAGTTATGTGTGACACAGAAGCTCCTGTCCCTGCACTCAAAGTCTTTACCATATAATTAGTCAGTAAATATGAGGATAAGAGAAGAAAGAAATTGCTTCTAAGGACAAAGTGACTTGAACGGTGTAGGGAGAGTGCTATTTCAGGGACCAACATTCTAAGTCTTTACCTAATCCTGTCTTCTGTTTGTTAAGTAGATAGAGGCTTGGCTTTGAGTTGTAAATTGTCTGAAAGATGCTTCCTGTTGTCATTCTCTGTGGTTGTGCTCTAGTTCCTCTGTAGGGTTAAGAATAGCTGTTCATTACCCTGACCACGTACTTGCAAAATCAGCTGTAATTAATTTGGATAACTTTAATTGAGAAAAATGTTAGTCCAGCCTCAGAGGCTGCATGGTTTAGGAAAAAGAAAATGGATGGGCAGAGCATCCAGAAATGTGATTTGCCAGTACCCAGTTGTGTGGTTTTAGGGAAGGTTCTTAAACTTGGAATTTCTCCAGGCACAGTGGGGATAGTAATATTTGCCTATTTATCTGCTGGGGCTATTGTAAGGGCAGAATGTGGTCACACGTAAGAAAATATAGACACATATAAATCACTATATATGCTTCAGAGAAATGTAACCTCAATTGGACAAAGCATCGAAAAGGTGAGAGACATTCATTTTCTTTCTTGCCCATGGGTTTAAGGAGGAAGGGTGGATTGAGGGGTAGGTGTATAGGAATATAATATCAAGATTTTTTTCATTCATAACTACATATCTGAGATATCATAAGGAATGTTTCTATTTGCAACCTGGCCATACGTATTTTGATATTTTCCATTTGTAAAGTGACTAACCCTTATTGAGAAAGAAGATATATTGCATCCATAAATTGAAGTAAAGGTTCTTCAAAAGCAGCAGTGATGAGTATTTATTAAGCCTTGATGCATGCCCAGATTCGAGCCACACACTGAAATATGCACAAAAACGTTTTTTTTTAAAAAATAAAGAACAATGATGAATTACAATTTACACTCTAAACTTGCAAACACTTTTGCAAAACAATAGAAACAGTAACAATCATCTTACAAACTCTGTGCAATGCTTCTTATTCTTTTCGTTCCCTGTACTAAATTATATATACTAAAATTTTGTAACAGAGGTTGCTAGCCAAACTCTCCATAAATGTTCAGCCAGGAAAAAAAAATACAATGCTCCTTTTTACTCTCTGTGGTAGCAAATTATTGTTTTTGGAGGATACACAGGATATTTACAAACAAAGATGATTTGGAGACAAATAAGGTAAAATTGAGTTTACTGAGAAGGTGAAGAATATTATTAGATTGGAGGTTATGCAGAAACCTAATCTAGGGTATATAGCAAATAAATGGGGGATAGACTGTCTTATTAGCTGCAGCTCTCATGCATAAATGGCAACTCCCCATTTTCTATGTGACAAGTTTAGAAGCTTGCAAAGGTGGTGAGCTTCTCTTGAATCCTCACATTTAAACATCTCTCCCTATGCTTGTCTTTGAATTATCATTAATAACTTTGCTTCTATTTCCTATGCCTTTAGATACCACATAGACTCTCTGGGTTTCAAGTTCTCTACCAATACCATTGAGATAATACTTTTTTTTAGCAAGAATGTACGTGAGATTATGTATATGAAGTTTCTAGGTGTTCCTGACACTTCCTAAGCATATGTAGGTGTTAAAATATATTACTTGCCTTTTATTCTATCTTACACTCAAATGATTGAAATGGTTTCTTACAGCCCTGACTGGTAGCAGAATCTTCTAGTGTCAGTGAATCCTGGACCCACTCTCCAAGTTAACACTTTGCTCATGTGACTTGCCTATTTAGACAGGTTTTCTGCCTTGCCTGCAGGATGAAAACCAATATTTTTTGAAGTCCTTCATAATGCAGCCTCAGCATATTTGGCCAACCTCAACCTTTATGAATCCTTTGGAAAAACTTCAGCTTTAGCAAGCCTGGATTATCTGCTTCATGCTTCTGCATGAAGTATATTATTGTTCTGCCACATTAAAAAAATAATGTCACACGTAGCCTCTGGCCTGGGGATGAATCTAGAATAGACACTCCATAATTATTTGCCAAATGGAATAGTGGACACATCAGCATCATTTTTTTCATTATCCATTACTTTAAAAATGCTCAAATTCAAATTAAACATGTGTTAAGCAGTGTACCTGGTCCTTTAAAGAATCCTGCACAAAAAAGAAAAAAAAAAAGGAAAGAATTCTGTCCTTTGAGAGGATTACAATCCTACGAAGGAGGCAAGCCTAAGATAAATGTAACACATGTGAACTAGAAAACAATACAAATTAGCAGAATTTATGCATACATATACACATCAGGTACGTTGGGTGCCTAGCATGTTAACTTATGTAGACCAACAATCACTACTCTGGGCATTCATACGCTAAGGTGATGAAAAAGGAGAATAAATCCTGGAGGAAAGATCAAGACTTTAAGAGAGTTTGTTAAATGTACAGATTTAAAGTTAAAAACAAGGATAAGTTGGAAGTAAAGAAAGCAAAGAGAAGGACTTTTATTCCAAGTACATCCAATTCTTTCCATCTTTCAAAACATAATCCTAGTCCACACAAAACAAATCTTTCCCCTGGACTACTTCATAGGCCTAACTTGTCTTCTGTCATCCACTGTTGACGTATCTGCAGTCTATTTTCTACACAACAGCCAGAGTGTTCTCTTCAAAAATGGAAAACCTAGATCAACACCTTCTACTGTTTTCTACCATGCCTGGAATGCAGCCCAAGCTCCTTGACTTGCAGACTCCAGGACATGTAGCTCAGGCCACCACTCTAACCTCATTCTCTTCCCTTCACCCATCCTTCCTTGTCCTCAGCCACATTCACCTGCTAGCTAGAGTGGAGTCATAAGGAATTCATTCTTACCCTAGGGCACAGCTGTTCCCTCAGCCTGTAATACAATTCCCTAATTCTCTTTCATTTAGCACAAATGGTAACAGCTTCAGATATGTCTCTCCTGATTACCAAAGCTGATAAATCCCCTTCCTCCATGTCACTCTATATCTGCTTATCCTGTATTATCTTCTTCATAGCACTTTTTCATTTTTCACATTTCTTTTATTTACTTATTTATAAGTAAATTATTAGTCTCTGCTACTAGAATGGAAACTATTTAAGGGTAAGAACGTTTTCTTCTCTGCTCACAGCTGCTTTCCTGGAACCTAGAAGATATCCTGCCTCACAGTAGCTGATAAGCATTAAGTAAATATTTGTGGACTCTTGTGGGCAAGTGTGTGTGTGTGTGTGTGTGAGTGTGTATCTGAGCTATAAGTAGAATGGAAAAAGGAAGGAAGTTGCAGAGGAGAAAGGAGGGTCTTTGGACAAGAAGATCATAAGTGATCAAATTTGCTGATCATAAGTGATCAAATTTGCTGAAAGAATGTAAGAGAAAAAACAAATATATTGTATACACAATAAGATGTTATAGGTAAATACATGCTACACACACACTCAGAAAAGTTGGGTTGAGATGGCTATTTACTGTAGCCAAAGACATTAGAGACAGCTATGGGACTTACTACAGATAGGTTTGAATTTCGCTGGGGAATGATAGTATGTTTTAAAGTAAAGGATCATTTTGAATTCTCTGATATAAGAAAAAATGGAATTGAGAGAGTAGTTAAGGGATATTTTATTTTTATTTTATTTTAGAGGCAATATAAAATAATGATAAAGATCTCAAGCTCTAAAGTCAGGGAGTCCAAATAGAAAATCTTGTTCCTAACACTGCAAGTAAAGACAAGTTACTAAACCTCTTTAAGTCTCAGTATTAGTATATATTATATAGGTAGAAAAATAGCATATACTGCATAGAGTGTTTGCAGGAATAAGATAATTAATGTGGAGTCTTAAACAGAGAGTCCAGCATTAATAAATGTTCAATAACAGATGACTATTCTCATTATTTTATATGATAACAGCAATATTTGAGGGCATCTGCTTTGGTAGATTCACTAAAATCATAGTGTTTGAGCTAAGATCAATTAGGAATATTCTTCAGGAATTCAAATGTGGGGTTTACAATTTATTTGGGGTATTTGATATTGAAAATAAATGATGAAACTCGGAGATCGTGTGAGATCAGAAGCAACTGGTATCTATTTCAAGATTCAAATTGAAATTTGAAAACCTTATGTAAGGTCATTGAATGAAACAGAAATTTTGAGAGTATTCTTTGAACTATGAGTTACCATAAAAGTGTTAATCACTATGTTACCTACTAAATTAAGATCTTTTAGAAATAAGGAAGCACTTACATTTCCAAGTAAGAGTATACACCACAAAAATATTGTCAGAGTCTTATTTCATGCACCATTCTGCTCTGAGGAACTGAGAAGTAATTCTTTCTCCCTCATCAGGTTCTAGAGGTTATAGAGGATAGTTAAATTCCTTCATGCTCTTGCGTGATGGTCTTTTATTAGATCTTCAGGTTCTAGTTCTTTCTTTTGACTAGGATTTACACTAGCCAAACAGAATAATTATATTGTTTATATAATTTTTGCTTCAAATTTGACTTATTCCAAATGTGACCTTGTTGTAATAAAAGAGATTAGGAGGATTTATTTAAATTACCTTATAATTCAGATTTAAAAAATATATATTTCTATTTATCAAAGTAACTAATTGATTTTTAGTAGTGTGAATACAGAAATGTGTGGATATTTCCTTTTTAAAAAGTTAGGGTAAAAAGACAGTGCATTTAAGTGTGATTTTGACAAATTATCCCCTTGATTTCTGTCATAGTTATATAATTTTCAAAGAAAAATATGTAATTCACAACAATCTTATAACATGGAAATTATTTTTTAATCAGTTAGGATATAGTAAGTTGTAGTAATAAGTAGTCCCTAGAATTTCAGTGTGTTAAATAATAGTAACTGTCTAGGACTGATGTTTAGGTTGGCAGGGTGGCTCTTTTCTACACAGTAATTCAGGAGTTCAGGTTGATGGCAGCTCTGACATCCTCAACCTGTGGCTGCTCAGATTATTCTAGTGTTGCCAATGACTGGAAGGTGGAAGAATGTGCAGGCAGTTTTCAATGACCAGGCATCAGGGTGGAGGTGGTATAGATGATCTCCATTCCCATTCCATTGGCTCGGATCTCAAATGACCACAGAGAACTGCAGGGGAAGTTTGGAAATGCAATTTACTTGTGTCTCCAGGAAGAAAAGGTAATGGATGGGTGAACTGCCAGTAGGCACAGCAATAGTCTTTTCTGTATTTATCAGAACATAATATTCACTAATGCTCAGTCAACTGTAAAGCTACTTACCTAACCAGTTTGACACATAGTTTCGTTTGGGATCTTGACAACCTTTTTATTTGGCTTTTCTTTTTCCCATGACAGAACGTGAGCTGAAAGGATAAGACCTTTTGTGTCTCCTATGACACACTCCTCCAGAGAACAGGTATTGAGAGTTAGATGATACAAACAGTAAAATTTTCTGAGGGAATATTTTTCTCATCTCACAAAATGGTACCTGTTTCCCCATGCTTTCTTGTTTTTCCAGGTTCTTATTATAATACTTAGATTTTGTAGAAGAACTGATGAATGGAAACAGTCTCCCAGGAGCACTATTGATTCTGAGTGGCTGTTGATTTGTTACAGCTTGCAAGACATTTAATAGCTACCCAGATGTTTTTGTTGGTTTAAGACAAATCACTGCAGATCTGCGGTGACTTCAATTTTTCATTAACATGAAGCAAAGACAAAATTTAACAACTTTAAAAATTATACAGCATTGATTTTACACTGTTCTTTAGAACTCAAAATTTTAAATCAGAGAGAATAACTATTCCAGTGAGCAATATTTATCAAACATCAGGTTAAAATCCACCCTGTTCCTGTGGAGGAATTGACACTTAGCACTCTTTCAAGGAATGAGTGACAGTCTCCTGGTGTGGAGGGGACCAAGTTATGACAGAGCTGGTGTTGTGTAAAAACCCATGTCTGGTTCCGGTCTTGGTTGTGACGTGTTATGTAAACTTGGACAAGTGATGTATTTTCTTTGGCTTCAGATTTCTCATTTATTGAAAAACAAAAAAACAAAAAAACAAGAGTGTTGGTCAAGATGAACTTTAAGTATTCTTAAAATTCTTACATTTTCCAAGTCAAGAATTAAAGAGGCATGCGTTTTGTGACATAATTGAACTTTGATGAAAAAAGGTCAGTATGGGGAAGAATACCCTAAGAAAATTTGTAAGGAGGAGGTAGGGTTGAAGCTGGGTCTTGGAAACTAAGAATACACAGAAAGAAAGAAAACAACATGAATTTTAGATCAAGAAGCATATGCAAATTAATTTATTATTGCAATAAATGTTTATTATGTATGTACTAGATGCCCGATATCATGCTAGGTGCTGGGGATATGAGAGTGAGCATGACAGGTTTGGCTCCTGCCTTTGTGGAGATTATAGTCTAGAAAATTGCAGTAAGCATTGTGCTTCTTTAAACAGAACATGAATATGGGAACAATAAGAGATGGGGTTGGAATTATTGAGAATGTCTAATGTTGAAAGTCTTGAATCCCAAGTAAAAGAAAGTTTTGGTCTTTCAGTATTGTCTGCTTTAGATTTCTGGATCAAGATGAGCTATGATAACAGGAATATTGAGGGAAAGCCAACAAGTAGGTGAATTGTAACACCTTTTCCTTGAATTTTTACTTAACTTTTGACCTGCCCTGGCACTTCCATGTGCAGAGTTACTCAGAGAGATAATGCAGTGTCTCTAGTGGTCAGAAACCTCCTCTTGTGTTCTTTCTTTACTCGCCACCACTTAACCACCAACCCATGACTGATAATTTACAATGTGGTCAATCTCAGGGCCACAATTTGCAAGCCATGGATATGGCCCAATAGACAATTGCAGTTGGGTAACACAAGCAGATTGATCTGTTTCACCGAGTGGTACTGCACATGTTTCATGGCAAAGATTAGAGAGTGATTCAGCATTCATGAGAAAATGTGGCAACAAAAGGTTAGTAGAACAATCCTAGGAGTGGAGCCATATTGAGAGCAATTGCGGAAGGAAATGGTCTGTATTTATTAGCTACATTAAAGATATTGTGGGTCCCATGGATACCAGGAGTGTCATGGAGACCTAGCTAATAGGTTTTTTATTGGATTATTGTCAGGCTGCTGCACCTGCTTTGAGAAGGAACATTTGTTTCGTTTCCTGGCAGAGGCTACAAGCTGCGAAGCTGAGAACAATCACCGGGGTCGGCATTGGAACTGATTGTTTTTTTAGAACTTTTGCAAAGATTGCTGGGCTGCTCTCCCAACTGTGGAAGTAGATGAAAAACTTAAAAATCCAGAAAACAGAACATTTAGTTTGGAAGCTCATACTTTGCTTTGGATTTATAATATGTACATAGAAGAAAATTGTCTGGATAAGACCCTGATGCACTAAATTTAGTCAGTCAACCAATTCCTGAGCTCTCCAGATTCTTCTCCAGGGCTTCTCCTTAAACTCATTCAAATATTGACTTTTTTTCCCCTCACTGAATTTGGTCACATTTCTTGTGTTTTATAGGTACAGTATAGACTTGAATTATTCTTGGAATTTGAGTGTTAATATGGAAAAAGGTTCTGTGTAATTGAATTGAAGTCTGAAGCTTGCTCAGTAATTCTAGCACTGGTCTAGACCAATTTCAAAAGTGATTCTAGCTTTCAGTCTAGTTTAGTAATTGTATGAGATAATCACCTAAATCATGTAATCACCTATGAAGTGATAGTTCAAGTACCATATTCTTCTTTTTCTTCTTTACCAATTAATAAAAGTATAATTAAAAGTGAATCTACTGGTTCCATAAATACATGAATGAGTGAATGAATGAATGAATACAAGAATCTGTGATGAGTCAGAGTACAATTGAAATTGGCCACTCAGATCAGTACAACGTAAAATATACCTATATAACAATGACAAACAGACACCGATTACTTTTTAAATCATTTTGATGTCTAGCCACAAACCTATGACTTGTACCTTCAAGAGGCTAACTCTGAATAAGGCACCAATGCAATCATAGTCATGACCACCATGGGCTGTCTTGAAGCAGTAGGTATTCTCTCAGATTTCTTTTTTTCTTTTCTTTTTTTTTTTTTTTTGAGTTGGAGTCTCACTCTGTCGCCCAGACTGGAGTGCAGTGGCCGCTCCCGGTCACCGCAGCCTCGACCTGCTGGGCTCTGGCGATCCTTCCGCCTCAGCCTTCCGAGTAGCCGGAATTACAGGTATGTGCTACCACGCCCGGCTGATTTTTTGATTTATTGTAGAGATGAGGTCTTGCTACCCAGGCGGGTCTCGAAGCCGCGGGCTCAGACAATCTACTCACCTCAGCCTCCCAAAGGCGCGGGATTACAGGCTGAGCCACCGAGCCCGGCTCTCTCTCAGATTTCTACCACCTATGGGCTCTTTTTGCTTTTAGGGATGGCTTCATGGGAACTGTGTACTCGTAGGATTATTGTTTTGAGCAATACTTTATTGTTCAGACCTGGGATTCTACTTAACTTTGCTCTTGGACAACCTCTTCCAACATTTAGAATGATGACACTTTGGAACTTGAAAGTCTATCAGAGCATCCTTGCCATAGTCTCTGTTAGAAAACTGATTCTAGAAAGGCTCCTAGTAGTGTAAAGTCAACTCCAAGCTCAGGGGCTTCTGATTCCTGCTCCAGTACTCTTTTGGCCATGCAATTTGCTGTGTTTCTTTTCCAAATGCAAGCATCCTTCTGTGAGTGAGCAGCTGTAGGTTGAACAGCTCATTTCAGCATACCTGGGCTTTTCCTGGTTTTAGCATTAAACGTCTCATGTCCCAAGACTTGCCTCAGTCCAGGGCAAACCAGAACGGCTGGTCAACCTAAAAATGGGTGTCTGTGATATCATTGTTACATTTATATCAAGTTGCTTGCTGTTCCTGAAGTTGATGTGTCTATTTTGTCTCTGTGCCTTTGCACAAGTTCTCCCCTGGCTTCAAATGTCTTCTTTGTCTTGCTTCATAGTAAATTTCTCCTCATTTATACACACTCAGTCTGAGCGCCACATCCTCAGCGAGTACAATCTATACTTAAAACATTTTTAGGTGGCCCACATCTATTTTCTCACCATTAAAATCCTTTTAGTGTCATCATTGAAACATCTTATTGCATAGTGTGTTGTGAGTATTCACATCTCTTTTTTGCCTGTTTGGCTATGAGATCTTTGAACTTGAAAACCGAGATCATGCATTACTCATCTTTGTTTCCCCAGCACCCAGCTCAGTGCTTGGTATATATTAAGTGCTCAATAAACTTGAATGACAGATTAAACTTATGAGTTTGAGTTCTAGTAATTCTACAAGTCCCATTTCACTGCTTTCTATCCTCCCCAGTAGCCTCTGTTCTCCGAAGTACATCTCATTTCCTTTCTCTGAAGATTTACATTTTATGAGATGGTTCTTAAGAAGACAACAGAGGGTTGGTTGCAGTGGCTCATAGCTATAATTCCAGCATTTTGGGAGGTTGAACTGGGAGAATCACTTGAGGCCAGGAGCTCAAGACCAGTCTAGGCAACATAGTGAGAACCCATCACTACAAAAAAACCAAAGAAACAAAACCAAAAAAACAAAAAAGCATAGCCAGATTTGGTGGTGTGTACCTATAGACCTGTAGTCCCAGCTACTCTGGAGGCTGAGGTGGGAGAATTTCTTGCCCAGGAATTCAGGGCTTTGATGAGCCATGGTTGTTTCATTGCTCTTCAACCTGGGCAACAGAATGAGACCCTGTCTCGGAAAAAGAAAAGAAAAAAGAGCTCTTAAAATAACTTTTTAAAATTTAAAATAGTAGACACCTTGATCTAACACTAGGGGGGATATTTTGGAGCAAGGTACCTTCTCCTTAAGTCACTCTATGATAAGCAATTACCTACTCAGATTTCTCCTAAGGCAGGTACAAGTGAGCAGAAGGGACATATTTATATACATTAATCAGTCATGACAGGCAACCACTTTCAGCAGCCCCAGACATGCAGACAGGAACAGGCTTTCTGGCTTATGGTCTGCATTGAGGCCGTCCTACTGCTTATTTGGAATTGCTCCTACAAATACAGTCAGATGCCCAGGGGGCCAGCATTGAAATGTGACTCATTGGAATGGCTCTGACTCAGAACCCAGATCACAGGCTCTTAGACTGAAGACCAGCTTTGGAGTGATGCCCTGGGGTCTGTTCCCAATTTGCTATTCATTAAACCTGAGTTTTCCTGCTGACGTGATTAGTGAGAAATTAACACAGTTACTTGGTTACACTTTTAGCAGCTATATGCTGTACAATATGTAGAAACATCACTGGGCTGGGAGTCAAGAGGCTTGCACTCTCCACCACAGCTGCCACCGATGAGCTCTGTGGCTTGTGACTTGATTTTCTGAGGTTTACCTTTATTTATAAATTTACGTAATTGGCACTAGTTTTCCTCTCTATCCCTGGTACCTTTTTCTTTTCTTTCTTTTTTTTGGGGGGGGTGGTCAGGGTCTCACTCTGTCATCTAGGCTGGAGTGCAGGAACACAATCATGGCTCACCTCAGCCTTGAAACTCCTAAGCTCAAGTGATCCTCACACCTCAGTCTCCTGAGTAGCTGGGTGTACAGCAACTAAACTTGGCTAATTTTTTAATTTTTTTGTAGAGACAAGGTCTCTCTATATTGCCTAGGCTGAAACTCCGTATCAAGCCATCCTGCCTCCTCAGCCACTCAAAGTATTGGGATTACAGGTGTTACGGATGTGAGCCATCATGCCTGGTATCTTCTATTTTATTTTTATTTATAGTGGTAAGAAGACTTAACAAGAGATCTACCCATTTGACAAAATTATAAGTGCACAATACAGCACTGTCAACTACAGGCACAATTTTCAACGGCACACTTCAGCATTTACTCATCTTGTGTAACTGAAAATATGTACTCATTGAACAGCAACTCCCATTTCTCCCCACCCCCAGTTTTTGGGAACCACCATTTTACTCTGTTTCTATGAGTTTGATTTTAGATATCTCAGATGAACGGAAATCAGGCAATAGTTATCCTTCCATGACTGACTTATTTCACTTAGCATTATGTTCTCCAAGTTCAGGTTGTCATATATGAGCAGTATGTGAAACTGCTCTTATTTCATCATCCGATAGCATCTCTGGGTCACAGACAGTTTTAAAGATGAGTATCATGAACACAAAACTGCAGTGCTCCAAGAGGTCAGCTCATACCCTTGAGCATGCTACCCCATCAAATTGAAAAACTCCAAGGGGAAGGAGAGAGCCTGCGCTGATTACTGCTCTGCTAAGCCCTCCAGCCACATGTCGACCACTGACCTTTGCAATCAATGCTGCCTAAGATGCTCAATGTATTCTCTGGATGGGTGAGCAGGTGAGTGTGAAGAGCCTGCTCACTGATTGCACTGCCTGCTAGCATGGTGCCTGCTCTGGTGAGTGTCTGCTCTTAGGGATGGGATGGCTCCAAGCAATTCATGGAATAGATACATGTCAAAGAGACCATGTTGGGAGTCAAGAGCCCCAGTGTCTGATGCCTTCTAACCTGTGCAATCATTGTGTGTCCTTGGGGAAATCGTACAGCCTGGGTGGCACTCAGTTTGAAATAAAGGAGATAATACATGTGCCATAAGGTTATCTGGAGATTAACAAGATATAAAGTTAGCCCCCCAAAAGTTAGAATGCACAGGGAAACATCAGTTATTATTATAAGAAATCAGGAAATCTTTTAACCAGAAAAAAGAAAATCCCCAGAAAAAATTTAAACAAGCAGATGTTGTGAGATCTGAAACATATCATAAGTAGGAAAAAAAAATTACTCCTAAGGCTTAGTGACAGCCCCAGTCTGACTCTCTGACTCCTCCATTCTTCATGACCCATCACTGTATGTGGGGTGCTGAGACTGGACTAAACTCTATGGGCCACAGAGAGATTCAGGTCCCTCTGACTAATTTTAAGGGACTTGGAAACTTTTTATAGCTTAGAAGTCCCAGGTGTTCAGGGGAAAATACTCTTTAGGCAATAAAAGTTCCCCAAAGTTTTGTTGTTGTTTTAATTTCCTCCTCCTCTTTTCTTTTTGGAAAGACTTTATTTAGGAGAGACATTCTTGTATGGGAAAATTCCAAAGGGATTTAAATGAAGCAGCAATGGCTTGCCTTTGGAAGTTCAATGTAGACAAAGGATTTATTGATGAGGGTAAGCATGGTTTGTATCAAAGCAGATCTCAGGTCTAGGCACTCTCGTTGTCAGTCTGAGGTGCAGTGTCCCAGTACAGCAGTCCCAGCTCTGGTCATCCTGGTCACATACATACTAGCAGAGTGTGGAAGGACTAGTGCCCTGCGTTTGTGCCACCCTTGATGTTCTCTGCCATTCAAAGCCAACATAAAGCCACGATTGACATAGTTAACCTTCAACATGCCCAAACCAAGCACTTCCTCTTTCCCTCAAAAACCACCCTTCCCATGTCTTCTTATGCCCCGTCTCTACCTGTTTATTTTTAGTGCCTTTTATTATTTGTGCTTCTTTCTATTCTCAAAACAATCACCTTAGGTCAGCAGCTATTTGTAGTCATTTTGACATAGGTGACTGCAAGAATGGAAATGGAGGTGGGAAACACCTAGAAACATATCCTCTCTACACCATCCCCCACACAACTCTTACCTCGGTGAGCTCTCAGATAAGCCTATAACGAAGGCACTGATGCCCTGTTCCATAATGGTAGTGGTGATGGAACCAGGTGCTCAGTAGGCATGGGTTACATGCTAAGCACTGGGCAACATTTTACACTTTTCAGCCCTCTACCTCATTAGGTGTGACCCTTCATACTGCTGCCACACTGACTCTTGCATTCAATTTTCCTGTGGTTTCTTTTTGTCTTTTTTCCCATGCTCTTTGCATTCCATGCAAGGCAGGGATATCTTCTGCCATCTGGCTCCTGACTGACTCGTCTTCCTTTGGTGCCACATGCCAAAACATCTTTACTTATTATCCTCAGAATTTTTTCTCTGCTCTTATTCTTGATTTTCAACCCCCCAGAGTATCGTCCTTCTCCTTTGCTCTTACACCCACCAAGCTCTTACTTTGCTTTGGCATTTCTGTTTTTGCCCATTTGCTCCCAGGTGTCCCCTCATCACCAGCCTATTTTAGTCCCTCTTGCTATTTGCTCTGCCTGACAGTCATCTTGACTTAGTGTCAGCACCTCCATGTTTTTATTTTTGAGGAATTGTCCATTCCCTATGGAAGAAGTCTGAGGAAGGTATCTGTAAGGTAAACTGGTCTCCCTGGGAAAGGAGTGGGCCTAGGACTGAAGTTGAGTGAACAAGGCTGTCTATTTGGAATTGGTCTTAAAATGGAATGATATGTGGAACCTGGAATGACCAAATCTAGTTTTTCTAACTATTTCTGCTCCTCAAGTCCCAGGAACAGACTTTGCTCCTAGCTGCTGGGGCCTGATTTTGATCTCTTGAGTCTTCTTTAAGCCATTCAAATAATCCAGCCCCTTCCTCTTGACATCTAAGTAATCCAGAATTCACTTCTGCTGTAAAGAATTCTAATCAATGGAAGGGCCCTCCTTTCAGCAAAACCCACATGCTTTGTGTGTTCTCCTGTAGTTTACACCACATTCTGACCCCCTGGGCTCAGTTCAACTCACCCTCCCACTTGATTGTGATTCTACCCCTAAAGAGTGAAGAAAACAGTGAAAAAACACTGTCCACATCCTCAAGGGGTTCAATCTATGGGGCACCAGTGCTTCACTAGCTACTTGCATAAAGAAAGTGCTTAAATTTGATTGGTGAATTGATGAACCCATAGAAAAGAAAGACTATGAGATGAGACGATGGGATTGAATAGTTATTTGAAAAAGGAAGACCAGGGAGAAACAAGATGCAAATCACAAATGCATGTAGAAGATATGGAAGGAGGACTTGTCCACCAAATGTGGAATCCAAGAAGTAGGGAAACCATTTCTGAGATGGTAGATGGAATGAGGCAAGCTTAGGATAAATCAGGAGTCAGTCCACTAAACAGAGTGGGAAGTAAACTCACCTTACTTCTTATTTTCAGAGAGGACATGCATTGAAAATATGGAAGATTTTTTGAAAGATTAGATAAATACCCAGATGATGAACCAATAAGGTATTTCTAAGGAAGGTTGATGAAGTCAGAGTGTTGTCTGCCGTTTGAGGTTGCAGTGATGCAATCACTCCCGGGTAGACCTTTAACCTCTGGTAGATATTTAACCCCGGGCTGCTGCCATCAGAACCCTGTGTGCAGAGGCTGTGGCCCCAGAGCCCCAGGAGCCTTGCCAGTGCTCTTTAGTTTATTCATATAAAACTAGAGCCAGAGGGACTATTGGAAGCCTCTAGTTTTCAAATGTGCAGTGAGTCTCTGGGTTCCTCAGGGGTCTCTCAGTTTTCTCACTCTCACTTCTCATCCCAAGCCACATTCCTAGATGTGCTTTCATCAGTCATGCTAAAGAAAACCAGGACCCTTGGGAATCCAGTGAAATCGAGTTACTCCTTCTTTATAACTAAGCTCTTAAACAAAATTCTTCATGGAAAGCATTTTCTTCAACCAATCTTTGACTTAGCTCTGGTCTGATTGATTCATTCATTTAACTTCTTGGAGTCTCAGTTTCCTTATCTGCAAAAGGTGATTATGGTAAGTGTGGTTACTATCTCACACATTTGAGGGTGACAGTCCAATAAGATGGAGAAGGGAAAACTTTCAGGAAGCCAAGATGCTGTCGTTATTGTCATTGTTATTTCTACTCCTACACTCCCACTCTGATCTAAATTTATAGCACTCATCCTTCGACATCTTCTTGTCGACGACACATTGGTAACCTGGTAAAACAGAACTGGGAGAAGAGGGAATATCTGGGAATTGTATTCTTCCACTTTCCTTCCATTTTTTTTTTTTTTTCGCAACTGAGGTTAGGGATCAATGTCATAGAATCTCCAGGGAGTCAGTTCTGTGACTTACCTTTCTACAGTCAGCTTTTTCATTATTGTTGGATGTAAGTCCTGACACTTCCACCAGTTTATTTAAAATGAAAATTATCCTACCTCTTTCTTGACTTGGGGAAAGAATTCTAGAAGGGTTGTGCAATGTATACTCATGGCATTAGATGTTTGTGGTTATAATTAGCAGCATTGCCTGTATTAATTTCCTAAGGCTGCCATAACAAAGTGCCACAGATTGGGTGGCTTAAATGTCAGTGATATATTGTCTAACCATTCTGGTATCCAGAAGTCTAAGATCAAGGTGCTAGCAGGGATGATTTTTTTTCTGAAGTTATGAGAGAGAATCCAATCTGTCTCATCCCTTTCTTAGCTTTCGATGGTTTGTTCATAATCTTTGACTTTCCTTGGCTTATAGATCTTTGATTTCACCTTGACCTGGTGTCCTTCCTGCATGCAACAGACCCGATCTCTGTGACTGGTGGATTAACTACTCAGGGGTTGATCATGACACAGAAGAAATATCCTGAAAGCAAAAACTCCAGCACTACTCATTTCTCCATTCATAAGGACATCTGTTATATTGGATTAGGGACCCACTCTACTCCTGTATGAGTTCGTCTTAACTAATTATATCTGTAACAACCCTATTTCCAAATAACATCACATTATGAGGTATTGGGGATTAGGACTTCAATATGTGAATTTTGGAGGGATACAATTCAACCCATAATGTGAGCATCATCCTTGTCATCATCTGAGTTGTGGATTGGCAAAGATACTTGGACTCCCAGGATCTAGCATTGACATAGTCTCTCTGGGGTTCAGAAGGAAGAGAATCTGACTTTTTCTACTGTGACATCACAGTGCACTTTCCTTTGTCATCACCAAACTCTTGTAAAAGATAAAAGCTCCTTTGTCGATGATAAGCCCTGTAATTTAAGTGGAAGACATGAAGCTATGCACTGCTCACACCTTATCAAATGTTTATCATCCCCTCCACCTCTAATAAGGGGAACACAATTCACATGATGCAGAATACTGTGATACCCTCTGTAGGCTGCCTTTCATAACCTCCCAAACTGAAAACTGAAGTGTATGATTGTGTTTTTATGTCAACATGTACTGAGGACTGTAAGACTCCATCTCTTTTCTTCCTTGATTTTTAAAGCATCATGGTTATACATGGAAGTCCCAGTCAGGCTCGGTGGCTCAGCCTGTAATCCCACGCCTTTGGGAGGCTGAGGTGAGTGGATTGCCTGAGCCTGCGGGTTCGAGACCCACCTGGGCAGCGAGACCTCATCTCTACAATAAATCAGAAAATCAACTGGGCATGGTAGTGCATGCCTATAATTCTGGCTGCTTGGAAGGCTGAGGCAGAAGGATCACCGGAGCCCAGCAGGTCGAGGCTGTGGTGGCTGGAAGCGGCCACTGCACTCCAGTCTGGGCGACAGAGTGAGACTCCAACTCAAAAAAAAAAAAAAGTCCCTGTAACCCCAAGATGCCAGAGATTGCAACCTTAGGAAGAACATGTGAAGTCAACATGCCCAATGAGTTCAGAACCTGACAGCCTGATAGCAAATTGCAGCCTGTAGCTTTTGCTTGTGAGTTAAGGTAGGCAGGAACATTAGTTTGAGGGGTGTGTGCTTTCTCTTTCACAACACAGTTTATGGAGGTGGCGTGATTGCCACAATTATCGTGTTTGAATGGGTGATTTAAACAATTTTCCATATGAGAATGATGGCTGTGAGTGTTACACATATTGATGATTACATATTTTGTTTTTTTTTCAACAAAAGTTCTTTACAAATTCAGTAGAGAAGGAGTATCAACAGGATACACGCTAGGAAACAGATTGCATATGTTATCAAGGTAATGATTATCAACGTGTACTTTAAGAAATACAAGTATAAAAACCACTGAATTTGTCACAAGTAACTCTTTCTTAAAAGCTTTGTGAAATGGATCAGGCTAAAAAAATAAAGCAAAAGGACAAATGCCTGATCAAATAAATAGAATGGAAAATTATAGACACTTGTAAAACATACCACAGATACATAGTCAAGTTCATTCCTCCTTTTCTTCTTTTCCACATCTATCATACTTTTCCCCATGTAATCCTCTGTCTAAACTTGGCAAGAGCAGTCTGGAAACCCAGGACATTGCTAAACCCAAGATAGTTCCATTACTTTGTAAATCATTTTGATGTTCCATTTAGAAAACAGTTTCCAATAGTTTGCTCTATGGGATTTTCCTAGACCATTCAAATCCTGTTGCAGAGGCATTTTTGTCCTGCTATTGTCTAAAAAGCAACCTCCCGGATACCCTGTGTTTTGTTGGTACCTAAGTGTTTCTGTGCATTTCTGTCACATGATGCTGGCACAAACCCCTGTGGCCCTGGCTCACAGAGAAGGCAGGCACTGTAGCCAGTGGTTCAGTCCATGTTTCCTCCTTGCGACAATGTTCAAAACATGTACACAGACCATTTGAATTCGTTTAAACTGTGATGGGACTGCTTTCCTAGTAACCTTTCTGTTTTCAGCAATCATGTTGGAAGCCTTCACTTCCTAGAGGGTGCTGCCTACTTTCAGATTCCTCCTGGTAATGTAAGCTCCTCAGGGCATCTTTGCTCAACTCCCAGGATGTTTTATTTGCTTATACTTGCTTGTTACTTTGTGGACACACCAATGGTTTACTATCCTGTCTTGGCTCTGTCTTCCTCTTGTCATACGGCCTTTCAATACCTCTCAGGCAAGAATATGTCTTCTCTTTATCTTTTAATCTCTATCCTCTTCCTATCTTTATTTTTTGTTGTTTTTGTTTTTGTTTGAGGTATTGCTCTGTCACCCTGGCTAAAGTACAGAATCAATGTTCACTGCAGCCTTGAAGTCTTGGGCTCAGGATATCCTTCAGCCTCCCTAGTAGCTGGAATTGCAGGTGCATACCACCATGCCTGGCTATTTTGAAAAATTTTACTTTTGGTAAAGATGAAGTCTTGCTTTGTTGCCCAGGCTAGTCTTGAACTCCTGGGCTCAAGCTATCCTCCCTCCTTGGCCTCTTTCCATCTTTCTTACTTTCTGTATCTTGTTGTGTTCCCTCCACTGTTCTGGTCTCTCAGATTTAGATCCAGAAATAGTTATTGCATTTCTCACACTTCAGTTATAAAGAACTGAATCTACACTGGCTAATTTAAGCAATAAGGGGCTAATGATGAAAGTATTACAAGAATTACAAGATTGACCAGAGGGTAGAGGAAAAAAAATATATGTTAAACTTTCAGAAATAGCTCCCAAAGTCACCATCCTGTATCTGCCTACCAAGGAAACTGCTGATTCTTTATGGTGGTCAATACTACCGTAATGCAGAAGCTGACATGACCTGGAAGTGTCCAACACCAGCAAACTGCTATAATTAAGAAGACATAACTGTTGGCAACCCTAGGACCACAAGTGAACCTGTTATAATCAACATCAGCAAAATGAAAGCCTTCTCCCTGACTCTTGATGCCCACAACACTAATGACAACACCCTGAGACCTCTGCAAAACTCTGCCATTAAAAACCCAATGTCGCCATGGCTGTGCTTGCCAACAACATTGCAAAGGCAGGCAGTACATCTTCTGCTTCATTTTTGCTTTCAAATGTCATGCAAATACCCCTAATTGGTTAACCCTGTATCACATCCAGAATCCTAATTGCAAGAGCCCCTCGGAAATTTATTCCAATTTTGCAGACCAGGTTAGCACACTAGACAGGTGATATGAATTGGAGTTGGGATGGATATGACATTCTAATCCTCCATGTCTAATTTCTAATTCTTTCTCAAGGTTATCCTTTATGGCCACCACTATTATCACATTTTGCTGATTTCCTTAACAATGTAGATTGTACTATTTCCCTGTACTTCATTCTTTCTGTCCTCAGCTCTTGAAGTCTGTATCATTGTAGCAACCTCATTGCTTGTTAATCTTCTAATACATTTCCATTAAATTCATCTAATTTCATCCAATACATTGTTCTTCCACTTAGCAGGGTTTTTATTTGTTTGTTTTTGTTTTGTTTTTTGAGTCGGAGCCTTACTCTGTTGCCCAGGTTGGAGTACAGTGACCTGATCACAGCTTACCACAGCCTTGACCTTCTGAGCTCTCATGATCTTTCTGCCTCAGCATCCTGGGTAGCTGGAGCTACAGGGCTAATTGTTCTTCCATTTATTTATTTATCACATTCATTAATCACTTATTGAGAGCATGCTATATGTTAATAATTGTGTATTCAACGTCGAATTGACATGGTGCCTGCCTTCAGGATGCTTGATTGTCTTCTGGTGTTGATAGTCATGTTGATGGAGTCCTGGAGAATATTCAAAATTCTTCATGAAGTTTATGTTCCATTGGAGGTAAATAGGTATTAAAGGGGTAAGCAAATACATGATTCTTCTACTGTCACATCAGTCCTGTGGTCAGGAACCTCAGTGTTTTCCTCAAAAACTGAATTAATCCGCCAAGCTCAGCCCTGATTTTCAAAATACTCTGTCTCATGGTCTCACCATATTTATCTGCTCTAGCACTTGCATAGCAACTCAGCACTGCTAAAAACAACTCGGGACACTTCCATCTCTTGTCTGCCATATTGCATTTGCCTTCTAGAAAGTCTATGCCCTTCTAGCCTTTGTTTTTAAAGTTAATTTCCTACATAATGACCAGTGTGATATTTTAAAGACACTGTTTATACCATATCATTCCTCTGCCTAAGATACTCCAATGACAACTTTTTGAAAATACAACAAAATCTAAATCTTTGCCATGTCTCATCTGCAGGACAGTTTCCAACTACCTCTCATATATCATAGCACCACCTTCCCCCAGCCTCCTTCTGGAACACATTAGCCTCATTGCCACCTTATACCTCCTGTTGTTTCAGCCTGAGATATGTTTTTCTGATACCTTTGTTGTCTGCCTTCTTTCCATCTCTCAGTTCATAGATTAGACACCATTTCCTAAGAGATACCCACCCCCATACATTCTGGTCTTCGTGTCCTATTGCCCACCATCCTTCCTCCCCTCCCCTCCCCTCTTCTTTTCTCCTCTCCTCTCTTTCCTCCCTCTCTTTCTTTTGTACCTGATATGGATTAGAAGTTTATTATCTTCAAATCTCAAGTTGAAATGTGATCCTTGGTGTTGGCGGTAGGGCCTGGTGGGAGGTGATTGGGTCATAGGGCTGATACTTCATAAATGGATTAGTACCTTTCTCATAGTAATGAATGAGTTCTCACTCTATTGGTTGTCATGAGAATTGATTGCTTAAAAGATCCTAGCTCCTCCCTCCTCTCTCTTGCTCCTGCTCTTGCCATGTGACATATGTCTTCCCTTGTCTTCCGCCACAAATGAAAGCTTTCTGAGGCCTCACCAGAAGCCAAGCAGACACTAGCTCAGAACCATGAGCCAAATAAACCTCTTTTCTTTATAAATTACCCAACCTTGAGTATTCCTTTATAACAACACAAAACGGACTAATACAGTATCATTCATAACTACCCTGAAATTACTTCTTTGTTGACTTTTTATTTTTCTAGGCCAGAATAAATTCCACAAGGGATATTGCTTTCTTTTCTGTTGTATCCCCAATGTCTAGAACTATGTCTAGCATTCATAAAGGCTTGTTGAATTAATAAATTACAAACTACTAAACCAATCTATTTTTTATCCCATGTCATCTTCTCTCTAAGAAGTTTTCTGAATACACTTACCTGCTCATCTCCTTGAGCTTGTGAACCTCTCCATTGCTGACTGAATATGCCTCTAATCTAGGATTTGCTCCAGGTACTCTTTAGGATATTCTGTACAACTGCACTAAGTTCTCATGTCTTGTTTCTCCAATGCTAGAGGTTGCCTTTGGTGACAGTCACCAAGAAATATACTTTTAGACTTCACTCAGAAAGGCCATGTTCTCCTTGGCCCACATGCTCACTGAGTCCTCTGAAGAGATGAATATTATTCTCAGCATTTGGCCAGTAATGTACTGTTATTCTTTCCGAGTTCTCTTGCCTTTTCACACATGAGTTTTAAAAATGCAATTGTCTAGTTAGAGACCGGACATTTTAGGTACTGAAGTGAAGTCCTGGCAGGGCCATCTCATTAGGTTGGTTTGTTGTTTCAGAAAGTTACAGAGGCATCTGTGTCTCCATAGACCTCTCTCTACTGCTGTGACATACTGCAAGTTCCAGTGAGCTCTTCTGCCTTAATCTCTTATTGTCAGCCCTAGATAGAACGCTCTAGAATACTGAGATATAAGTTTAGCTCTTTGACCTGGCCATTTGCTTTTCACAACACTGATTATATTTCCTACAGCTTTAACCCCTATGTCAGCAATCATGAGATGACCTTAACTGACACCAGTTGTAGACTGGCCTAAACCCTGTCTTAGAGGAGGCCAATTGGCAGCTAGTGTACAGAACAGCCATGCTGATACATTTTACTTGGCATGAGCTTTTTTTTTTATACATTTGTTCCAACATTTCAAAATTATATTTCACATAAAAACATAGATATCTAGGTTGTGTTACAAATTAATTCTAGAAATGAAAGGTTCATGTTTCTATACAGCAACACGTGACCGGAGTAGACACAGCGTCTTTTAAATGGGTCACACACACTCGAATTCTGAGAGGCCCCTCAAATCTCATAACAAATGTTTAATACTTCTAATTGAGTCCCTCTTGGCTTTTGAGTTTGAGACCCTGGCACTACAATAATCATAGAGCTATACTGTAGAAAGCCACTGGGGAATTCCACATATGAGGATGATATAATCTGAATTACATTTTTAAAATATCACTCTGGATGTTTTATGCAAAATAGGCTCTACTGTGGCAAGAATGGAGAAAGAGAAAGCAATATTTAATACCCATTAATGTGCATTAATGTTGTCCAGGATGACTGTCCAGAAGCCCTGGTCTCATACTTGATCTGTAGTGATTGCCTGCACCATACTGAGCCTTGGGTGATATTGGAGGCAGCAAATTGGTCTTCTTGCTTTCATAAATGCTTTCTCCACTTGAGCTAATGAAAAAGCTGTGAGTGTTCTCACCTCTGCTCTTTTTTCCTTCTCCTACCAACTCTTACCTTCTCTTCTGCTCCATTATCTGGCTTAGATTTGCTTGGGGAGCGATGTTCCTCCCTATCTTGTCTGCAGTAGAATACACTGCTCTCTAGACACATCCTGGGCCAAGAGTCTTGAAACCTTTCACCCCTTGCTCAGCTGAAGTGAGACTGGCCTTTTACAAGCTGGGTATACTTGCCATTGGTTGTATATGTGTGTATCCATTCCTCACCTCAGCCTTGAGTGGTTTGTCTGGTCTGAAGCACATCCACCAGCTGCTAAGGCTGGTCAATCGTTCTCTCCCTCAATGCCACCATCCAGCCACATTTGTCAGAAGACTTCTTTCTAATTTTATTTCAGCCTCCAAACTGCTCACTGGATTCTTGATTCCTGCCAGGGTCACCCTGTGTCTCCCAGCATCATGAGTCCTCTCCAGCCTCCATTCACGTACTCTCTCTCAATACAAGCCTTTCCAGAAACCCACTGCTTCAGTTTTATATAGGCAGTGTCACAAAACCATTTGCCAGAAGTAAGAACAGGGTTTTTCTCTGATACTACTATTTACCTTAGGGCTAGAAACTCAGGCAGCCAGTGCGTTTAGCAATGAGTCACATTTTCTATCTAAGAAATGCTATTGAATGATGATTAAAGCAATAGTAATTAAAGTGAAAAGAGGGCTTTACCCATACATATGGAACATGAATGTTCTCAATTAATCAACTCGTTATTATTAAATATTTATTGAACACCCACCGTGCAGAAGGCATGAAGTTCTGAGAGAACACACCAAAGACACAGTCCTTACCCTTTGGGAACTTGCGATCTAAAGCAATTTAGACTTCAACATGTGACAATATGCTCCGGCTGTGACTCTCTGTAGATAAAACAAAGGTCGAAATTCAAAGCATCTCTGAGCTCCAATTTAATCCACTGCTCACTACACTACTCATATTTCAAATCCTCTGCTTTACTCTCTGCCAGTTAGAGAGAACATGCTCCTCCTATCCTTTAAGATTCAGTGAAGAGCTCACCTCCTCTGTGAAGCCTGCCCTGACCCTCTCAGCAGTGTTGATGCCTCCTTTCATACTTTGAACAGCACTACGTGTGTCTGTGAAACTCCTCATAACTTTACTTGTAATTCATCTAATGCGTGTCTTCCCTCACCAACAATAGATTCTGTATTGAGGACTTGAACCATGCTATTTCATCTTGTGTTAGGAATGTCATTCCTTGAAGCTAGACCTCATTCTTGGGACTCTGATCATCATCTGCCTACTCATTTAATGAACTTAAATTCTACTCTGTGCTAGTTGCTGTTTGGTATATACGCCTATAATGTTAAGCATAATATTTAGGATAGATAAGAAGTGAGTCCTGGGGAAGTAGATGAGGACTGGTAGACCAGAAGTATAAAAGGTCATCCTGACTTAAGTTTCCTGGGGAGCCTCCTGGCCAGAGGGATATGGATATGGGGATGAGAGACAGAGCAAGACAAGAGGGGAAGGAGTCAGAAAGCTGTGATCCTGAAATCAAGGACTACCTTGAATGCCTAGAGAAAGGAGATCATTTTGGCTACTACTCACCTCTCACAAACAAAACACTCGTTCCATCTTTGCAGGCTTGCTTAAACTGGAAAACTTATCCTCAATGGGAATGTTCTTATGCTTGCTCTCAGTTTATTCCACTATTTCCCATTCTTCAAAACTGCATTTTAGTCTCTCCTGTCTTCTGTGAAACTTCATCTATAGATCCCAGAATGTGTTAATGTTGAGGTTTGGGGACACCTTTGAACATGCATTATTTAATCTATTCATTTAATGCTTAATCACATTTGTCATTCAAATAATGACATTCAGATGGTAACCTTGTTTAATTTGGTGTTTATTTGTTTGTGTTTTGTTAATGATTGTGAAAATCCCAAACCAACCATGCTTGGTTTCTTTCCCATTCCATCTGCCCTGGATGGCCTTTACTAGCACAACCAGCAGAGTCAAAAGAGGTGTGAAATGGAGACACCAAGAGCCATCAGGATGGGAAAATGAAGCTGTTCTTTTCTGAAGCATAGTGGCTGGACATGGGGAGAGGGGGCCAGCAAATCAGATTCTCACCGGTCTGTTTTTTGAGATTAGTGCCTTCACTATCCTCTCCTTTTTCTCCTTTTCTTTCTTCTTCATTCCTGGAGCATCACCATTCACCATCCCTCCTGTGGTACAGAGCACATAGACTTTGGGATTATTATCATACCCCATTTGACAAACCTGATGTAGAGTGTCCCAGTGGCAGTGCACTCTTGGACCCTTTCCTTTTCTGAATCTCATAGGGATGATGTCATTATGAGTCATCCTATGCCCAATACCCTTAAAGATGTCCAAGTCCTTCTCCATGAAGTGGAGATTCAATTACACATTACATACTGGGCGTTGTGCAAAGGAGGCCTCAGAGAATTTCAAAACCAGCTAGTAGTCCCTTTGTTTTTGATGGGTACTTCAGAGCAAGAGCTCCTTGTGATAAACTTCCTTCCAGCCTTCTCTAATCTGGAGCACAGAAATTAGGCCTAGAATCACAGATCAGATCATTGTCTAAGGCTTAGCCCACTCAACCTTCCATTGGGTGTTTGAGGAAATGGATCCTCTGCATGTCTTGCATCGACATCCAAGTGATGCTCTCTGGCAGCCTGACTCCTAGCATATCAGTGTGCCACTACCCAGGGGCCATCTATACCCTCCTCCCTAGGTCATCCTGGACTCAGGAAAATAGCATCAAAAGTCAGCACTAGCTGTAGTGGACTTGGGGTTCTCAGGTTTCCTTCCAAATTCTGTCTTATATTTCTATTTACATATGTTATTTTGCTGTCTTTTTCTTTAATTAACTGTACATTGGCTGTATTATAAATTGCTCTATTACAGAGATTGTTTCCTATAGTTCTCCTATATTCTATTTAACCTTGAGCACTGGGTTCAGCACACTTTAAATAGCCAGTAAATTTTTTTTTGTCAGAATAAGTTAATAGGTACAAATGATAACAGAAGGCAGATAAAGATAAAGATAAACAGAACCACAGATAAAGATTCTTATTCAAGATCTTTTTTAAAAAAAGCATAAGGAATCACCTTGGAGATAACATATTTCATAAAATGTCCATTTTTTGGGGATATCATCTAGTTGCATGGAACAAACCAAGTATATTGCCACCGTAAGGTGACATCATTTGTGATGCGATCATAGAATCACTTATAGTTTCTCAAAGAAGGCATATGCCTCATTTTGTTCAGACAAATGCCTCAGGTCTCCTGGCCCAGATTATAGAAGTATTTTTTTTCTGAAGGGAAGCAGTACTTACTTGGCTCTGTTTTTGCAGGAGGGAGGCCCAAAGAGACTTAAGCATTCCATGTAACAGGATTTTTGCTTTCTACGTGTGGCTTATTACAGCATACCTGACGATAGGGGGAAAAATATCTACTGTGGGTCGCAAAAACCAAGGCTTAAAAAGTTAAATGATTTGCTTAAAGTGACACATGGCCAGGTTTGACCAAGCCTATGTATGGATGTAGTTGTCAGATAAAAGTCACCTGTGTTATCTGGAGGGCTTGGGGGATGAACCTCTTTCTTGGCTGGGTCATATTTGATGTGGTGTGCATTGTTCCATCTTGGCCTGGAAGGTAGTTGTTGGCAAAAGCCCTTCCAAACTATTCCCGTAATAATTTCCATCCTGAATTTCAGAAAAATTGAGAACACAGGGTGGGGCTCTGTCCCTTCTGTAAACCTTCTGACTTGTTGCTATTTATTTAATGATTAATCCTTCAGCACTGCCTTGTTAAATAGGAGGGTAATATTTTCCTTCTGGCTGGACTGGGCAAGCTCCCAGTTCCAGTCAGGTATCTTAGGGCCATGGAACTGAAGACATATAATATGCCTTTTGTGTTGGCCTCTGGAAACTGAGCTCTACTGGAAACGGTGGGAGTAAAGGATGTTCCTAGCAGTGGATTTTCTTCTGTTTCTTAACTTCAGGGACAAGAAGAGAACTTAGTATAAATGTTAAGCTTTCAGGACAGAGACAACCAAGAGAGGATAGAGTGTCAACAGCTCGTATGCATCATATCTATTTCCCTTAAGTACCTTTGATCATTGAAAAAGTAGACCTCCATAATTATTTTGTAGCTGTAGAATTTTCAAAGAATTATTTTTAATGTGATAGTTATGAGTGAATTGCCAGTATGTATAGTGTGGTGGCATTTGTTATAAATGATTCAAATGTGGGCATCTAAATATTCTTTTCTAGTTTAGAATTAACTGACTGCCAATGGAAGGTGGAAGAAAAATCAGAAAAAGCAATTGATGCCACATGGTATTTGGAAAATGACTTTGAACTGAGATCCCTAGTGACCTTGGAGAAGGGAGACTGAAACCAGGCTGAGATGAGGAAAAAAAAATTCTAATAAGAAACTTTAACTTTTTTTTAGTGGATATTGTTTTCCACCTCCCACAAGAGTGGTAAACTTAAGTTGACTTTGGAGTACTTATACACGCGCATTGGTTTGAGGGTGGGAGTTTGATTGTGTGTCTTTATAGCATGGGTTTGTGGGATTTCTATGTGAATGCATGATAGGTTTGCTCAAGTATCGTGTCACTATGACCCCCCAATCTCTCCCTGCAGTCATTTGCATCTTGATAAACTTGAATAGTGGTAAGAATTATACCTTCTTATTTTTTTTCTTTTCCTTTTGTATCTTGATTTTTGGACTCAGTTGATAATGTTTATGGAGAATTTCTGCCAAATCAGAATGCAAACAAAACCAGAAATTGGCCATCAAAGAAAAATTCTAAAGATGGAACTGTGTTTTACAAAATAATTCCATCTGTGGTGAAATAAATGCAGGCAGATTACCTCGATCAGGGCACTTACACTTCAGGATAAAGATGGCTGACAAGGAACGTAGACTGAGGGCAATAGCCTTTTTTTTTTTTTTTTTTTGAGTTGAGATCTTTTTTTTTTTTTTGAGTTGAGATCTCTCAGACAGGAGCGCAGTGGCACAATTATACAATTATAACTCACAACAGTCTCATGCTCCTGGGCTCAGGCCATCTTCCTCTCTCAGCCTATTCAGGTATTTTTTTTTTCTTTTTAGTAGAGATGATATCTTGCTATGTTGCCCAGGCTGGTTTCAAACTCTCACTGCTGGATTCAAGCAGTCCTCCCACCTTGGCCTCCCAAATTGCTAGGATTATAAGTGTGATCTCTCACACCTGGTGAAGGGCAACAGCCTTGATGTAGCATCCTTCTTGTTGAGTTTCAAGCTCCACCTTTTCAATGAAGACCTGACCACTGTACCATGTGAATCTCCTTTCCTGAACTTCTATAGCCTTTATAAGCCATATCTGTCCTTATTTCTTTTGTGTCTTATTTTTGTTATTTATTCAACAAGCAAACATGCTAAGAGAAAATACTTTGTCTAAAAATCTTCTATCTCACACAGCACCAAGCTCAAAACCATGCTCATGATCTTTGCTGATATTAGTTACAGTTTTAAAATTTGGTTGAGTTCTATATCATTAAAAGAACAATGTTGGAATTCCAAATATAGTCAGCCAAACTTCTTTTGCCCCGAATATTTGCAGAAATTTGTGTAATGTATTGAGATACAGAGAGAGGTAGATGACACGATTCCTGTTCTTGGGGGAAATCTGTAAAGGGAAATGTAGTCTGTGTACCTTACCCATCCTTAGAGAGATAGCTGTAGACTTAGTCAGGGAATGAACACATTTTTGAAATATAGTTTCCTATTATTACTGTTGGGTCAATATTTCTCTTGGTAGCGCTTGGGTTTATATAGCACAGTGAAATCCAGTTTGTTCATGTCAACTAAGGTGAGAATAACTAGAGCACTACAAAGAAGCAGATAATAGAGGATCCCATTCTGTTTAGTTTGATATATTTAGGTATTTGATATCTAATTGAGTGAGTATCCCATGCCAGGTATTGAATAAGATTCTGAGAATGCAAAGATTATTAGGTTACAGTTTCTGCCTGCATGATTGTGAAAATATTTTAGTAGGTAGTGAATTTCCCTGCTTTGTTTTGCTTTGTAGATATAGAAACTTAACTCAGTTCACAGAGGCTGTCATAAGGCATGATGGAAATTATGGGAGGATTTTAAGTGTTTCTGTGCCTCCGTTATCTTATTTATAAAATGGGACTCAGTGATACCTATCTTTCTCGACCAGCTGGATTACTGTTAGAAGGAAATGATATAGATAGAGGCCAAAGCTCACTAAGAGGTTATCAGTTTTCTCACTCTTAAGCCATTGTTTCTAGTGTTTTCTGATTTCCACCGAGAGGCACCATTTCAGCAGTCTCCCTCTCTACAGATGAGTGGGAGTAGGTGGTGGCTGCTGGCCTCCAAGTCACCAACATTTGGAACTGAACTGATCTCAGGACCCAAATATGATTTGACTCCTACTTGTAAACTAGAAATGAACAAGAGGAAATAGCACTCCTCCTTTTAAGGTCCATGGCCTGTCTGCTTCTCAGAAGTTCCTTGGCAGAGTTTCATGGTGGGGGTGGGTAAAAGCCCAGACGGTCCTGGAGCAGACAACGTATACTTCTGTGTGCAATGTGATGTCATTCTGCAATGCGCATACCTATCGGGGATGTGTCAATGTTTCCAAACCACACTGAGGGAAGGCCTGTAGGATTTAAACAAAAATGACTCGAGGCCTCTTCTAGAAAGTAATGCCATATAAATGCATGTGCAGAATTCACTCCTTGTCCTCTCTCTCTCTCTCTCTGTTAATTACACACTCTGTACTACACATTTGAACAAAGGGGAGGGGTCAAGTGTCCAATCATGTGCCTGCTTATTCTCTGGGCCTGGTGAGGCAGCATGCCTATTGCTTCATGGATGGCCGAAGACCTACCTGTTGAAAAGATGGGTGGTCCAGAAGTGAGATCAGCAGCTGAGTCTCTCTGAGACCAAAGTGGTTACTATGTAACTCAGTGAAGTTTGTCAAAGTCCCTCTCTCTGCAGTTCAGCCTCCAGATAACATCCCCCATCCTGCTCTCTCTGCCAGTGCAGAACTGCATAAGGATTGCTCAGTGTGGCCTGTACCTCATATCCTCCTCTTCACTATAGAGTTATGGAAACATCTTCTGAGCTGCTTTCTTCCCTCCCTGGGTCTTTGATATTAAGTGTCATCTCTGTGAAAGGCCAACCCTATAAATCTGGGCTATGCCGTCCTTTTCCTGCTTACAGATCTTGCTCTGTAAGTTTTCTTCTCTCTTTTCCATTTTAAACATATTTTCCCTGTATACAAAATAATATTTTAAATAAATAAGCTTATTTAAAAACACTCCTCTTAAAATAGGCTTTTATCCTTTGTAATGTGGAAAAAGCAAATATAGTAAAGATATTTCCCTCAGAACAAATGCTTACTGGCATCTCACTACCTTCCTGGTCCTGTCAGAAGTACTTTGGATGTACAAACCTATTTAATCCTCATTGAAATGGTTACTATTGCCCCATTTCAGAGATGAAGCCACTGAGGCATAGAGAGGTAATCTCTGTGTGTCCAGAGTCAGGCAGCTGGTGGGGAATAATGGTGTTGAGATTTGAATCCAGGCAACCTGGCTTCAGTTCTCATGTTTTGTAGTAACTGTGCATGTACAACTTTCCCTCACTCTTATTTTCCACCTCTATTATTGCCTTCCTTCCATATTGTCAGAAAACAGACTACATTTCCAGCCCCGACTTTCATATCACCCTCTTGTCACTGTGTATCTGTTACCACTGCTTTACTGAAATCTCTTTGTCAAGGTTCATGTGTGAAGTTGAACTTGTGTATTTCGTGGTGGTCTGTCCTGATCCTTCTGGATAGATCTACCACAGTAGCCTAATGCTTCTCTTTAGTTATTTTTCCTTCATCACTTCTGGGCGTCCCCCTAGGTTACATGAGAGAATCATTCCCAGAAGTGGTACAATAGAATTGTATGATAAGAGTATATATGAATATAATAAGAATAATAAAGTAAAGGAGACTAATAGTTTAACCCAGAACTTCAGTGAGCTATGACTTAATTGGGTTTGTTGAGGGATTGTGAGGAGAAAATGAAGTCAAAGGAGGTTCCAAGGTTGTGGACCTTGTCACGAAGTTGAGAAAAACAGAAAAGTCAAGAAAAGAGATGATTTGTGTTATAAATTAAGAGTTTTAATTTTTTTTCCTTTAAAAAATTTTTATTTTAGAGCTGCGGAGTATATGTAAGGATTTACTACCCAAGTAAATTGTTTGCAGATAAGCTTTGGGCTTTTAGCAGGCCCTCTCTTCTCGTGGTAGTGGACCTGGTACCCGGTGTGTGGTTGTGTGCCCCTTATCTTTCCGCCCTCCTTCCCTCCTTTAGCAGTGTCTATAGTCTGTTGTTCCAACCTTTGTGTTCATGGGACCAGTGATCAGGGCCCGCCTATAAGTGAGAATATGCATTATTCAGTATTTTGTTTCTGTGATGGTTCACTTAGAATGATGGTCTCCAGCTACATCTATGTTGCTGCAAAGGACATGGTTTTGTTTTTTGTTATACCTGCATAATATTCTATTGTGTATATGTACCATATATTCTTTATCCAGTCTACTTTCGATGGGCATCTAGGTTGGTTCCATGTTTTTGTTATTGTGAATAGTGCTACAATGAACACATGTGTACAGGTTTCTTTTGAGTGGAGTGATTTATGTTCCTCTGGGTATATTTCCAGAAGTGAGATAGTTGCATCATATGGAAGCTCAGTTTTTAGTTCTTTGAGAAAATGCCCCACTGCTTTCTATGAAGGTTGAACTAGCTTACATCCCCACTCCATGGTAGTGGACTTTGTACACTGTAGAAGCATCCCTTATTCTCCATAACCTCATCAACACCTGTTGTTTTTGACTTTTTATTTTTTTATTTTTTTTTGAGTTGGAGTCACTCTGTCACCCAGACTGGAGTGCAGTGGCCGCTTCCGGCCACTGCAGCCTGGACCTGCTGGGCTCTGGCGATCCTTCCGCCTCAGCCTTCCAAGTAGCCGGAACTACAGGCATGTGCCACCATGCCTGGCTGATTTTTTGACTTATTGTAGAGATGAGGTCTCACTGCCCAGGCGGGTCTCGAACCCGTGAGCTCAGGCAATCCACTCACCTCAGCTTCCCAAAGGCGTGGGATTACAGGCTGAGCCACCAAACCTGGCTTGTTTTTGACTTTTTAATGGAAACTATCCTTACCAGTGTTAGATTATATCATGTAGTTTTAATTTACATTTATCTGATGATTAGTGAGGCTGAAAGTTTTTTTCATATGTTTATTGTCTGCTTGAATGCCTTTCTTGAGAAGTGTCTGTTCGTATCCTTTGTCTACTTTTTTTTTTTTTTGAGTTGGAGTCTCACTCTGTCACCCAGACTGGAGTGCAGTGGCCGCTCCCGGCCACCGCAGCCTCGACACTCTGGGCTCCAGCGATCCTTCCACGTCAGCCTTTCAAGTTGCAGGAACTACAGGCATGTGCTACCATGCCCGCCTGATTTTTTGATTTATTGTAGAGATGAGGTCTCGCCTGCCCAGGCGGGTCTCGAACCCATGGGCTCAGGCAATCCACTCACCTCAGCCTCCCAAAGGCGCGGGATTACAGGCTGAGCCACTGAGCCCGGCTCCTTTGTCTACTTTTTAATGGGGTTGTGTTTTTTTTGCCTGTCAATTTGTTTGAGTTCCTTGTAGATCCTGAATGTTAGGTCTTTGTAGGATACATGGCTTGCAAATATTTTTTTTTCTCATTCCATGAGTTGTCTTCTTTACTCTCTTGATGCTTTCTTTTGCTGTGCAAAAACTTTTTAGTTTAATAAAATCTTACCTGCCATCCTTGGCTTTTGCTGCAATTGCTTTTGAAGACGTGGCCATGAATTCACTGCCTACCTTGATGTCCACAAAATTGTTCCCTAAGTTTTCTTCTAAGTTTCTTATAGTTTGAAGTTTCATATTTAAGTCCTTGATACATTTTGAGTTAATTTTTGTATACAGTGATAGGTAGGGGTCCAGTTTCATTTTTCTGCATGTGGTTGACCAGTTTTCCAGCATCATCCACTGAATATGATTTCCTTTCCCCAATGTTTGTTTTCATCGCCTTTGTTGAAGATTAGTTGTTTAAAGGCCTGTGGTTTTGTTTCCGTTCTGTCCTGTTCCAGTGGTCTATGTGTCTATTTCAGTACCAGTAATATGCTGTCTTGGTTACTGTAGCCTTTTAGTAAAGTTTAAAGTCTGTAAGTGTGATGTCCCCAGTTTTGTTCCTTTTACTGAGAATTGAATTAGCTATTTGGGCTCATCTTTGCTTCCATATGCATTTCTATATTGTCTTTTCTAGTCCTACGAAAATCATGCTGCCAATTTGATAGGAATTGCATTGAATCTGTAGATTTCCTTGGTTATAATGGAGAACTTGATGATATTGGTTCTTCCAATCGATGACTGTGGGATGTTTCTTCATGTTTGTGTCATCCTTGATTTCTTTGAGCAGTGTTTTGTAGTTCTCAAGGAATTTTAACTTTTAAATGATTTGTTTGAAGTGCTGGCAATTTACCCAGGTGAAAATATTCAAGCCATTGAAAATGTGAACTGAAAGCTTACAAGAAAAAAAGAAAAGTGGAGATACAGATTTTAGCATTATTTGTGTGGTGATGTTTGGTGGAACTGTGGAAATAGGTGAGATTTTAAGAGAGAGAATATTGAAAATGACATTGACCAAAAAAAAGTTTTCGTAATGGCCCTTTCCATAAAAAATAAAAAACAAATCAGTCAACCGAAAACATAAAGCCTTTCAGAACCTGGCAACAAATCTTTCAATTCAATATAGTCCAACAATGAGCACTTATTATGTCAACAAAAAAGAACAAGAAAATAACCACTTTTTTTTTAGTCTGGGTCCTTGGTTGTAAACAACAGAGACAAAGCTTGAATAAATTAAGCAGAAAAGGAATTTATTGGAGGGATATTGGATGACTCCAAGAATAATTGGGAAAACTCAGAACCAGCCTCATAAAATAGGCAGAAGCTACAGTAGGCTAGTATGTGTCCCTGAATTGCATCCAAGAAGATGCCACAAAAAGAATCTGACCTACAATATGGGGCCCGGGCATTAGAAGTTGACATTGTTGCTGGGAGATGCATGCCATTGCCACTATTAGAGGCATTCCAATTTGCTCCCTGTGTCTTTGCTTTATTTGCTCCCAATTAAAGTCCCAGGGAAAGTATGCAATTGATTGAGTTTCAATGAAGTGTCTGCCGTCAAGCTGCCAGAAGGTAGGGAAAGCATATCTGTCCTTCAAGGGAGTGAGTTCCAGTACTGGATAAAGGACAAATGCTTACTCAGTTGCTATCTTCTTGCAACTTGTGGATCTACTGAATGAGATGGACGTATATGCAATGTTCTAAATGAAATACATTCCATATAGTAGGGTAAAGCAAATATTAATGTTTTTCTAAAACATCTGGCACCTTTACAGTTTGACCAACTGACAATTGCTACTCTTCGTTCTGTATTTAAGAGGCAATTTCTGTCTGTTGTAAATCTATCTCTCCTTTAAGTTACAACACATGTGAGATGCCCACTATAAAAAACTTCCCTGACTTTTCCAACTACCAATGATCTCCTTCTTTTGTGAATATTTTGATCCACTTTTGTGACATTCATACCACAGAGAATAAGAACTGTGTCTTATATATTTTGAATACATAAAACAAGTAGTGTTCAATAGATATTACTTAGGTGACACAATCATGTGGAGTTTTTAAATGAACTGTCTAATATAAATCAATTAACTACACAATTCTTAATCTACCCACACATGTAAAAATTGCAAAAGAGTTGGGCATTGATAATTTGAGGGTTAGTTTTTGGAGAAAGCTGTTGGTCTGACAGTCTCTCACTTTGAGACAAGTGAGAAGGAATTTGAGGAGACTGATCACATCTGCAACATTCTGAAAAAGGGAGGTGGAGGGATGAGTTTTTGTTTTAAAACCAGTTTTGAGTTTTTAATAAGATTGGGCATTTTAACAACTGAATCGAGACTATTTTACATTGCTAGAAGTGATGAATCAACAATTTATACAACAAAAGAATAATCAATAAGCTCCTGTTCCCAGACAGATTTAAAGAAACTGGAGAGGGGTGGAGGGGTAGGAGTGGAAGTGTGAAAGAAAAAGGTAATTGATTTCTGATCACTTTTCTCTATAATCCTGTTTTCTTAATGTAACAGTTACGTTCGCCATGAAGAATCTGATTTTCACAGTTGCAGAACTCTGTAGTTGAAGCTCGTGTAGGAAAGAGCCTTTGGTGGCTTTATATTCCTCATGATTCTTCTTCCTCACCAACTGTATCCCAGGGAGCTCTCACTGTCGCCATCATACTGCTCTCGGTTAACATGACAGCAGACTCTGTCACCTAAGGGCATCCGGTGTCACCCTTTTGAGGTTTACCATGTTGGACAGAGAGATTGAACTCAGGCTAGAATCCTTTATTCCTTTCAGCTATAAATCTAGCTCACAAGATCCTCTCTAACAAGAGTGACCTTCTGGATTCTGACATACTCATTTAGTTTCCGCTTTCGATACTGATTTCTGGTTTTCACTTTGCTACCAAAAAACCCTTCTATTTGCCTTCATGAGCTAATACATGCTCAATGCTGAAAAGGCAATAGTGAAGTCTATCTCAGTTATTTTCTCTATAAACTACTGTTGATGGCATGTTCATAAAGCCAGGCACCTAATCAGTGTTTAACCAAGGATGTAGAAATTGTTAAAAATGGAAAAATTTTTAGGGGTCATGAGACCTGCTGTTCTTACCCATAATGTTGAGACTCATGGAGGAAATATAAGGGGTGTCACAAGTCAACTGTCACTTAAAAGAGTTAAATGCTTAAGTATGTGCATGATTTCCCTTTTTAATACAATAGGGTATTCCAAGGTTACTTCTAAGTGTTATATTTTCTTGTAATTCATTATACACTTTCTTGACTGGAACAAAAAAAGTAATGAATGGCAGTCTACCTTTCTGGAATATATGAAGGTTACATCTCAATCTTAGCTAGGTTTTAGACATAGTGACAACTGCTACTGATGTACTATTGAATACAGTGGTGTCATTTCTACTGTAAAACTTTTCCACACCATCAGAGGCTATGTTGCACTTACCTTCTCCTCATTTCTTGCTGTCCCTGCTGAGTAATGCATTTAACTTACTGTATACGTCCAAGTCATAACTGCTGCCTTGTTATTCTAGGTTCTTTAATATCAATGAGTATCTGATATTTCTGTATCATCTACCTTGAACTGAAAGCCTCTTAGTGATAAGGTCTATGGCTTATGATATTTCTAGATCTACAATTATATAATGGGTTGTTGACTAAAATTAGGGATTGGCTAAGTCCTTTGGAAATCTAGGGTAAATATATTTTCCCTCTTCAATTATTTGAATAATTCAGGCCAGCATCAATGCTTTGAGCTAATTATAGAAGCAAATATCTATAGCATGACAGAGACAGAAAACAATCTTGTATTCTTTGGCATGCATACCTGGACCAATGGAAAAGCCAGGGATCTCATTATGATATGACAAATGAATCCTTCACAAAGAATCTGTTTGAAAGAATTTGACTTAAAAATATCACTTAATGTATCTCTTTTCTGGTTCTTTTCTTCAGCTATCTCTCTCCTGGTGACTTCTTTTTCTCATAACAATAACACTCAACCCCTGTTTTTGGACACACTGTCCACACAGATAAAATGTCCATGCTGGTACTTGCTTGATAACCTGGAACTAGCTAACTAGATACTTTGATTACATAACACTGTTTCTTCTAGCCTTAAGTTTCAGAAGAAAGTAGAAAAGTTCCAATAAAATTAGCAATGAGTTACATTCTCTTATATTCAGTCATGGAGACCTAAGTTCTATATACTGATTCTACCATTTAGCTGTATGACCCAAGACATTACTGATTATCTGACTCTCAGATTATCAGATTTCTCATTTGTCAAAAAGTTATGGCAACATTTACGTTATTGCATGATACAGTTTGGATGTTGTCCCCTCCAAATCTCATGTTAGAAGGTGATCCTCAATATTGGAAGTGAAGCCTTGTGAAGGGTGATTGGATCATGGGGGTGGATGCCTCTTTAGTGATTTGGTGCTGTTCTGGCGGCCCATGAGAACTGACACCACCCATTCCCCCTCTTGCTCCTGCTTTCACTATTCTCACTCCCTTCCTACTACCATGAATGAAAGCTTCCTGAGGTCTCACCAGAAGATGAGTGGATATTGGTGCCATGCAGAACTGTGAGCCAAATAAACCCTCTTTTCTTTATAAATTACTCTGTTTGAGGCATTTCTTTACAGTGATGTAAAATGGATTAATACACTGGGTTGTTTTAACAATTACACAAGATAATCATATGTAAAACATTTATATATCAAAATAATAAATGTATAGGAAATAGTGCAGAGTGACTGCAAATAATAATGATAAGAATACATTATAGTGAACGAAACTAGTATTCTTGTTCCAAGAACACTACAACTTTGTTTTCTCTTCTGTTATATGTTATACTTATATATTTCAGTGTATATCCATAATTAACCTGTTATTTGATGTCCTTCTCCATGAATCATTTTGGACCATGATAATTTATTGAAATGGTAACTTGGGGTTATGGTTTTGGTAATGTTGGAATGTCTTGTATCTAATTCTTTGGCAGATAAGTAGAAAATTTTGGGATATTATGACAACAGTTTACTCAGACAAGAATCATCAATAAATGTTAAAATAATGTGTAAAATTTGATGACTAAAAGAACATTATTCATCACTGTATTTTATTTTTGGTTATTTGTACTTTACAGTTATTTGCACTTTAGGAAGTGTATTCTGAATAAATTTAAGAGTGGTTATTTGTACTTTATTTGTGTTTTAGAAAGTGTACTATAAATAACATGTTTGGCACTAAAGGAACATTGAGTCAGCAAATTACTCTCAAGGGATTTAGAAAGATATATATGTATGAGGGGGTGCAAAAAACCTCAGAATTTATTTGTTAAAAATTGTGCATTTATTCTTACGTGTTTAAACTTCTTTGTCATTTTCAAAGTGCTTACTGTTTGATGCAATACAACTATTGAGATGCTTTTTCACTCCCCAAAACAGTTGTTGAATACAACAAATTTGATGTTGCTTAGTATTTCTACTGTTGGTTGTTGTTGTTGTTTTACTTCTTCTCCTTTGGTAAAACATTTCAGAGGACTTTTTCATCTGAAAAAACAAAAAGGTTGCTTGGGGTCAGAGCCTGTGAATAGGGAGGGTAGGACATGAGGGTCATGCCGTTATGGTCAAAAACTGAACACTCAACATGAAATGGGCAAATACATTGAAAGACTCTCCGAAAAAAGTTCACAGAAACCAAAAGCAGCTTCTCACAACAATGCTAGCTGGTCCACTGATGCTGATGGGTTCCTAGAACACTTGCCTAGTGAGGAAAGCTCAACCTCCAAATGATAATATCGTATGTTTTGGTCTCCCTTCATATATATGTACACATTTGAAACATTTATAAATAAATATATACATGGTCAGGATTACATATAATGAGGTGCAAAATATCTACACTGAAGCCAAGATCTGGTTTAGAGGAATTAAAGAAGTACTAAATTAATGGTGAGATATGTCATTTTCATAGATTGGAAGAGAAAGTGTGGTTGTTCTATGGATTCAATGAAATTTCAATACACTTTCAAAAATTGTTTTAGTAATTGAGAAGATGATTATACAATTTATATAAGAATGAAAAAGCCTAGAATAACCCATAATACATCCTGAGAAAGAACAGAGGTAGAGTATTTAAACCACCTGATTTCAAATTTGCAACGGAGCTACTGTAAGGAAATGTGGTATTTGTGTAAGAATAGACCCCCCCCAAAAAAAACCTAACCAGAATGGAGAATGTAGATATAGACCTTAATATCAATTGACCCATGGTCAATGGATTTTTGAGAAAAACTCTCAGACAATTAAATAGAGAAAAAATGATTCAGAACAACTGGATAAACTATAAGAAAAAGATGAACATTGACTCCTATCTCACAACACACACACAAATTAATTTGAGATGGGTCATAGATCTAGACAGAAAAGCTATGTTTTTCAGAAAAAAAACATAGGATATTATCTTTATGAACTTCAGGCAGATTTTTTAGAAACAACACCAAGAGCACCAAATATGAAAGAAAAATGGGATACATGGAACCTTATCAAAATTAAAAACTTACACTTCTGATGACTATTGCATCAAATTAGAGACCATGAAAGTAGACAGAGTTGATTCCTCCAAGAACATGTATAAACTGAGAGATTAGTTTGACTCAAGTTGCTCATTTTCCTATCATTATTGGAAATGGGAATTGAGATTTAGGTTAATCTCACTTATAAAGGAATGAAGTTATAGTTTTCTACACTTGACTTTTGAATTACCTAGATTTCAAACCCATTCTGATTGCAAACCCATTCTATGAGCTGTCAGAATCTGAGACATAAACACTGAAAGGAATATTGCTCAAGAGATATTGCTTTGGTGATAAGAATGTGTAGCCATTTCTGGAGAAATACCCATTCCTCTGTGGCTGTTGTCCAGTATTCTGGATATATGTGGTCAGTTTGCCTAAATACTTGTTCCTTCTATATTGATATGAAATGAGTCCCATTTCTACCATTTACCTAGCAATAGATGTGAGTTAAAAGAGTCGTGGACATCCTTTTTATGGCTAACATTTTCATGTGACAGTGCATAATAAATCAATTAGGTGCGGTAGTATCATTTTCATAAGTTCTCGTTCAGGAATTCATATTTTTGCAGCAGTGCAATAATTTAAACTTAAGTCTTTTCTGTGGTGTACAAATGAAGACTATAGTCATAAGAATTTTTAAAAAATTTTCTTTGTCATATTCCTGTACTCTTAGAAAAATTTCTTAGACTTTTCCAAACTTTCTTTTTTTACAGTGTTATTTTTTCCTGTGCTGACACATTCACATGGTTTGGGAGAAAGTAAAATACAATATAACTGTCAAGTTCTTTTAAAAAGTCTGAATCATATCATGGATATATAATGTTGATTGCCTTTTGCTGTGGTAGATGATCTTCTACCCATTCTGCCTGACCCTGGTCCTGGGATCTGATTTTTTTAGGTTTGACTTCTCCTGCAACACACACCTCCTATGTGACAAGGATTGACTCGCTGTTGACTTTTATTACCATTTTTCTTTTCAGAATTAAAAAGTGCTTGTTCCATATCCATTATTCTCCATTGTTTGGTCATTTGTGTAGAAGAACATTTTTTTTTTTTTCTCACAGGGACCTAAAATGTTTTATTTTGAGGATAGAAATCATCCTCTGAATTTCTGCTTTTGGCTATATGCTTCAGATTATTTTTCAGACCCAAACTGCTTTGTAATGGGTATAATTACCTATTCCCGTAAGGACTGAATGCCATACTGGTTTGTGAGACAATTAATCGATAATGATGGCACTTATGTGAATGTTTTATGTGGTGTAAGCACCGCTTGTGTCTCCTCCAATCTTGGGATGTAAGTGGTGGATCAGGTTTCAGAAGCATTTGACAACTTTGCTATTTAAAGTAACAGAACAGAGCCTACTGTCCATTTTCGAGAGAATGTATAGTCTTTTTCATCTTCCTCCAACCCACTCCATGCCTTCTTGTCCTCTGGGTATCAATGTGATTTCAGGACCATGGTAGTTACTGAGGCACCACAGGCACTGGGAAGGCCAGACCTCCCATGTCCAGTGTGCTTTCTCATTAACTCACCCATTTAATATGCACAACCCTCTGTAGGGTTGTCAATGAAGATATTATTTTCCTATTTTTGGGTGAGAAAGCTATGGCTCCAAGGAACAAAAATAATTTATTAAATGGTAACAAATGAGGGAGGAAAATAGACACAATGGATTTTTGGTTCTTGGTCTAGAACTTGTTTTCCTACAGTCAACAGATTTCAAACAGCAAGACAACCAATATAAGTAAATTAAAAGGCAAAAAAGAAAAAACCTAAAATGATAGTACCTCAATTTGAATGCAAAGGTGAACAACAATTACAACAATAAAGTTAAGACTCTTAGAGCTCTTTCAGTAAATTGCCTGATTACATTTGATAACTTCTTTCAGATAAATACATTTTATTTCTACCCTCTGTGTAAGCACCTTTCTGGCTTACTCTCACAAATAGCATATTCTGTGCATACAGATATAACTAAAAACACTTGTGATTCTCTCTCTCTCTCTCTCTCTCTTTTATGATTATGGCAACATTGACAGCTGTGTTCATTGCAATCTATGGCTGCCTATACCTTTAAGTACCTAGCTTGGAAATCATTTTGTCCCTCTAGATTTGAAAAATTACACCCCGTCTCCCAATTCAAGATACACTGAGACAGAGCTGTGCTGTCTGCAAGAATATTAGTTCTGAGAATAGGATTGCTGTTTGCCCCATACACTCTGCTCTCTTGCCAGCAATAATCAAAGCGAGCGTGTATTTCTTTAATGACAAAGCCTCCCGGTGTGTTAATTTGGTTTTCAGTGACACTACATCTTGTCAGAGGAGTGAAAGAAATGGGAAAACACACACTAATATCACTGTCAGCCAAGTGGCACATTTCTCTGTATAATCCATCTCTGGAATTGAGGGTCCTGGGTTCCCACCTCTTGGAAGGTTTCTGGGCTCTATGAATGCTGTAAACTACAACTCTCTGCTGTATCTAAGGGCAGGACTTTTCCTGTGTGATCGCTTGCTTTGTCCCTCCTAAAATTCTACTTCTCTGCAATGAGCAATCACCCCTCCATGGGATGTGCCATCTCTCTGCTGATCCTTACGTATGTCTTGCCCCACGGCACAGAGGGCAGCCGGCAGGGTGTTTCATCAATAGGTCTGGCCCCAGTTGACTCTCTGATGATGGGACAGTGACTCCAACCTAGGGACTGCCACATGTGAAATGATGACAATGACACATAACTCACTAGACTGTGGTAAGGAGTATGAACAATATCTAAATTGCCTTGTGTCACAATATCCATCCTCTTCCTTTTCAGACCTGAAGCTGGTTTATGAAGCAACAAGAGAATGACAGTTTAGAGGTGATCTTCAGATGCAGCTCTAGGAATGCAAAATGTGGCTGAAACGGGGACCTGCAACCAAGAGTCTCATGCCATATTGTTCCTGGAATGACTGTCGTATGAAATATTTCAAAACTGGGAATGTTTTGATCTCAGCCTATAAGCTTTTCAAGTTCCAATGACGATAGTTTGAATGCTTCTACAGTCACTTATGTTGCCAGTTAATCTTAAGCACCATCATTCTTCAGGGTTTTGTAGACAACCTTCCTCAACCTCCTGTTCTTGAGCAATTCCTACCCCTTCCAGCTTACACCTTAGCGTTGAGCTTCTTTCTCAGATGGTAGTGCTTAAACTGATGGTTGTTTGTTCTAGAGATCACTATTATTCCTTTGAATTAGCAGCTGCCTCCCAAATAGCTTGCTAAAAAGGAACTGGCACTTTCTTTTCCTCTTCCCTTTCTTGTCAAGAATGCTCTGGGTTCTCAGCAAGCGCCAGAGCCTGTCAGTGTACCCGTCAGGTCAGACTACAACCAGGCCAGCTGAGGGGAGCACTTGCGGGAAGTTCTCAGGGCCTGCGTGTTTGGTTTGCCTCTTCCTGTTTGCCTTGTAGCTTTAAATAATGTGGTTGCTTCACAACCACTTGTTTTTTGAGTAGGGAACAGGGCATATTTTTCTAGCAGATAAAATTACTTCCCACCATTCACTCTTTGTTATTTCCCCTTTCTGAAGGGCGGTCTGATGAATGCAGGGCCATGTGTAATGCATGCTTTCCTGTTTTCTGCTCTTTCTCCATTGGACTTGTCAGTCAGTCATGGGCTTGGTTCTGAGGAGGATGTGGCACTCATGAGAAAGAGGTCAGAGAATGGGTGTGCATTATCCTTCTCAGAGAGTACACATTCAAGTCCTGTATGAGAATCAGGCACCTGTTACAGTTAGTAATACCCAAGATTCTATATATTCAAGTCATGCAATGGAAAACCAGTCCTTAATAAAAGGGGTATAGTAGAACCCTCCGATGTCACTGTGTCCTGAGATATATCATATAGATCTAGAGTAACCCACCGATGATATAATGTGTCTGATGAGTCAACAATCAAGAGCCTAAATTGACTATGAGAGTAAATAATATGTTTAGCATCTAAACTGTTTTGGACAGAAGCTTTTTGACCTTTCTTGATCCCACATCTTACTCCCAAAATTTCTATGTATATCTCTGGTCCCATCTTCTTTATTGTGGGCTTAGGATCTAGCCAGCTTCCTGTCTCAATTTCACTTTACCCCTCTGTTAGCAAATTTGGACCCCTCTTTCTACCTCTAGAAACCAGCTAATATCTAGTGGTTGCAGGAAGGGAGACTGATATTAATCACCTTCCCCATGGCCAGCAGCATTGAGTGGGAGTGGTTGTGTGAGTAGCAACTATGGATGCAATTTTTTTTTTCAGTACTGCATTCATAATGACAATTTTCCTCTTAAAAATGTATCAAACAATTTCATCTTAGCTTTACTTTACTTTTTTTTCTAAATAAATTAAAAACAAGGTAAGAACAGATCATGGATTTGGGCCATGGGTATTGTTGTTTTGTAGTGCAATTCAGGGTCATCCTGAATAAAAAAACATTATGTGGTAGGTGCTCAGAAGGTCCTCTAACTCAAGTAACAGTCTACCTGGTTTGCAATCATAGCCATTATTTAATTTATTCTGAAACCTATTTTTACAGTTAAGTATTTCTTACTGAATATGCAAATATTTTGTTATAAAATAGTATTTTATATTTTGGGACACAGATGAGAATAGGACTAGATACATAATTGGGTAGTGAGGAAAATGACTAAGAAAAATATTGATTGTAAAGGTGGAATGTACTGGGTGTGTAATTTTTGCTTACTACGTTTGTTCCAATAGTCTGTCCCCTTGACATATCTTGGTAAGATAAATGTAATATCAACTAAGGTACTGGGCCTCAAGGCCCCCACTGGAGAGCCATGAGTCGTCGATCTGCCTGTGCACCTCATTGACTCAATTCTTGATCAAACACTTCTGACCGCATTAAACTGTGAAAGCCAATCCTCAAACCTCTTCAGAGACATTAACTGCTCCCTCTGTTATCCTTTCTTGTGTAAGGGAGCCACACCAGCCATGTAGGATCATCTCCCCTTGCTGCCCTACCATTCTCTTCAGCTGGGATGATCATGAAATAAACAAGGAAAATAGTTTGGGTTTTGGGTTCAGCCAGAGCAGATTCCAGGATTTGAGTGAGACATAAATTTGCTATTTTGGAATGAGGAGTCTTGCTGTGGAGACTCAATGGTGTCAGGAGAAAGGGAAAGGTCTATAGGAAAATGGGTGAGCAAGAAGGTAATGGTAGCAACTCTGAGACTGGATGGTCAGTGGCTTCCAGAATTTCCCTATCTCTTCCCTGAAGAGCTACAATGATCAGAGGGAGAGAATTAACCCTAACATCTCTCACTGAGAATTTCACAAAAGTCACAGTAGGTAACATGAAGAAACTGTGTGAGAATGTGTGTGAAACTGGAAGGAATATGAACTTCAGCAAAGACAACATTGACTTGAATCCTCCTTCTAGTATGCCAGCAGTACTGATGTAGGCCTTCATGTGTGGGATGGGGTAGAATTGTGATGCACTGTCAGAAAAATGAAACCCCAGACAATAATAAGCAACGGCATTTACTCAACAAGCCTAAGCAATATTTTAGGCATAGTAAGCATTCTTATTCGGTAAAGGGCGTGGAAAGAGCTGATGGAGAAATTAAGATGTGTCCTTGGCTTTAAGTTGTTTGTAGTCTAACTGAGGATTTGAAACCTACATGGAGGAAATACTTTAAGGACTAATACCTAGCAAAGCATTAAGAAATAAACATTGTTAACACTTTGAATAATAAAAACAAAGCAATGTTTTGTTTAATTTTATTTCCACCTTTTCGAAAGCAGCAAAAAATTCAGGAAGGGAGTAAAAGAGGAAAAAGAATATAAGAATGAATGGAGAAAAAGGCAAATTGTAATTCTTCTCTTGAATTGAAGATTTAACTATTAAAACTTTCTTTTACTAACTGGAACCCAGATTTCTCTTCCTCCTCTTCTTTGTCACCAATTCACCTATTCCGTGAGATCTCCAGAAAGTCCTATTTTTTCTGTGATGTCTGAGTTTATCATTCTTGCTCAGAGATACTTTTCTTTTCTTGTATTTTTCACATACAAGTTTTTCTGTTCTGACTTGGTTCTCAGTTTATAATGATGTGTGTCAGGCCCCAAAAGGGAGGAACCTGAGGGAGTTTGTCCTTGATGAGAGAGGATCTTAAAGCCAAAAGAGCCAGAGTTGAAGCCATGGGAATTGATATCTTCATGAAAACAAGACCAAGAAGGAAGATGACTTTTTTCTCAAAAAGAGTTGATGGATTGTCACATAAAGAAAAATGTAAGTTTCTCCTACACTGTTCCAGCACAGAACTGGGGGTAGTAGGTAGAAACATTAACATTTTTTGTAAAGATTCCAAAATAAAATGTAGAGTAGTGGCATCCTCTTCATTTGCAATGCTCAAAACAAGCACCCTTTATCATCCAATAAAAACACATGTGTATGGGATTCTTAAAATTTTCAGGTTGAACTAGATTAGTTCAAAGATTCCATCTAAGCTTGAGACTCTATTATGTCAAAACTACATAATAAGTTTCTATATGCAAAATTAAAATACTGGTAAGAGTAAAAAAAACCGCTTGTAAATAAGTCATTCAGAATTAAACCCACTATCTGTATAAATCTTTCCAGAAATTTGCTTGTATGTAAATTTCTTAAAAATTGATTGATATTCTACATATTATCCTCTATTCTGTATTTCCACCTCATCAGTATGTCAGGAACATCCCCTATGTCAAAAGATGTAGATCTAAGTCATTTTAATAGTTACATAATTGACCAACCAATTTCCCATTGTTAAACATTCAGGCAATCTTAAGTTTTTTGCTATTGTAAATAATGGCGCAGTGCAAATTGTTTTACATATATCTTTAAAAATGTGTCTCTCATGAAAAAAAGTGTCTCTTTAGAATATAATTTAATAAGAAGTAAATTCTTTTTTATTTAGTAGACCAACTTTATGCACATTGTTAAATATTTTTAAGATAAAGGAGATGCAGTCTTCTGAAAAATGCAGCAAATTCTCTCAGGAGCTTTATATAAGAAAGCCTGTTTACTCACACTCTTGCCAAAATTGAACACGATCTGTCTTTTCGATCTTTGCCAATTTGACAGGTGAAAAATTATATCTTGTTTTAATTTGTTTTCCTTGTTACTAGTGAGATTGAACACTTTTTCATGCATTTACAAGTCATTTATAATTACTCTCCTGTGAATTGCCTGTTTGTATCCTTTGCTCATTTTTCTTCTGGAGCATTCTTATTGATTTACAACAACTGTTTGTATATAAATGATATTTGCTGTTTATATTTATGTTCCTATAATTATTTTCTATTTTGTTATTTGCCTTTTACTTACATAGTTTTTTTTTTATCACAGAGAAGTTTTTCATATTTACTTAGTTGACTTTCTTAGTGTTTTCTTTTACAATTTCTGGTTTCCTACCACGATTTGAAAATTGTTTCTTCCTGAAGGTGTGAATATTAATTTTTAAAGGCAGGTTTTGTATAATTTTCTTTCTTGCATGTTCTAGAAAGTTTCATGCAATTCTGGAATTATGTCCATTGATTGAGAAGAGGATCACTGGTAAAAATATGCAAATAGTTGAGGCAGATCATTAGGGCCCCTTTTTTTTCTCAGTCTGATCAGAGCCCATCTTAATATATATTTCTTTTGTGTTTACCTTCAAAGATATGGTTTTAGGCAGACTTATGAAATAAATCTTCCTAAGAAATATTACATCATTTTTAAAAAGGATGGGTACAGGGTAGTTTTAGTATTATATGATAAATTGTTCCATTTGTGTGTGTACACACAACTGTGTGTATGTACTTGTACAGACCCATGCACATAGATAAGCACACTCACACACAACTGAAATGTATATATAATTGTTTTTTCAATGTTGCTTTTTAACTCTCTGGATTCCTGAAAATATTGCAAAAGCATTTGTGACAATCAATTACATTCACTGATTTTTCTAGAATATATAGTCTTTATAAATATACATAGTTTCTTGAAATATTTAATATGTCTTTATTTTAATAATTGTCAATGGTAAGGTAATTTATTAAGCATTTTTTCTCTGTAAGTCACTATGTAAGGCATCGTGAAGATAAAACTTTTTAAAAGAAATATAACTGTCTGGAAGTAGAAGAAATACGCATTGAAGAGAAAGGTGGCTGGAGGTTAAAAATCTCCTACAGTGATCGGGGAAAGAGGTGACAAGGACTTCAGCCACACCAGTGGCCATGGCCACCAACAAAGGGAGAGGGTGTATACATGAGCTATGTTGCAGAAAGAACACTGTCAGGATCATTAAAAAGTCAGTTTCAAGGCAAAGGGAATCCGGCCCAAATGTCAGGGAAAAGAAAAATCATGCTATCAACAAACAGTAAAAGGAAAGCCATAGTGAAAGATGAGTTGGATTTTTTACATATTCATTGAATAAGAACAATGCACATTTGGGTAAAGGATGATATGTGTTTGTCTGCCTGACTTTAAGTCTGGCTTTTACCACTTAGCAACACACAAGGAGGACAAAATTTCCTAGTCCTAGAAAATGCATATCATATTAAAAACATTATTTGTAATAGTATTGTCTATGAAAGTAGAAGAGGAGTTTGCTAAGAAGAAAGAAAGGGAAACTATTTTCCGATTAAAGTCACAGCACATGTGTAGACAAGGATGAATAAAATAGTATGACTATTCAAAGAGCTACTCAGGCCAGTATTGATGAGATGGAAAGTGAGGACTAAAAGAATTGTGAGAAATGATACTTGATTTTCTCTTTCATGCCAGGACATGGAGGTTGTTCCTTTAAGATAGCATAGGATGGAAGAAGCCTGCATCTTGAGTCATCAGATGATAGAAAGTTTCAATAAAAACTTCCCAGCTCTTTTTAATTTTTATTTTATTTTTTTGAGTTGGAGTCTCACTCTGTCATCCAGGTTGGAGTGCAGTGGCACACTCATGGCCACCCCAGCATTGACCTGCTGGGCTCTGACGATCCTTCCGCCTCAACCTTCCAAGTAGCCGGAAGTACAGGTGCATGCTACCATGCCCAGCTAATTTTTTTTATTATAGAGACGAAGTCTTGCCTAGTTGCCCGGGCTGTTCTCAAACCCTTGAGCTCAGGCAATCCACTCGCCTCAGCCTCCCAAAGTCCTGAGATTATAGCTGAGCCACTAAGCCTGGCCGCCTTCTAACTCTTAAATTTACACTAATAAATTTAAGATTTATTTGATTCAGCAGCTAGAGTTAAATACCAGACACCATATATGCCCCATAATTATTCTAAGTTTAAAAGTGATAACATATGGTAAATGCTTACAGTAATGCCTAGCCCCAGCACACAGTACATTTTCAATAACCGCATAACAACAGTAAAAACAACAATAACATATATGATATGATTGTCATTTATTCCTTCTTGAACAACTCTGAAAGAAAAAAGTAAATAAAATCCAGTGCTCATTATTGCTTTTTCCTCACGATCTGAATCAGGAATTCTTCCTCTGTGACTGCATTTCACCAGCAATCTTAGTTAGGACATTCATCATTATGTACTGTGCTTATTTATTAGATCAAGAGCATTTCACACCAATTAGGCTATATGCTTGGAGGGTGGATACTGCATTATATATATCATTACATCTCTAAGATCAACTAGCATATAGTCTGGAAACAAAGAAGCAGGCAAAATAAATATTCATTAGTTTAATAAAGATTTATAGATTGATAGATTGGGAAGAAAACATAGAAATTATCAACTCAACTCTTAAAAAAAACCAACAAAAAAGATGAAGAAACTGGGCCCAGACACGTTAAATAACTTTTCCAATGTCACCCAGCTGGTTAGTGGAAGGCTTAGAAAAATTAACTCTAAATGGACCAATGACCTAAATGTAAAACCTCAAAACTATAAGAACCTTAGAAAATGTAGGAGGCACCCTTATGGAAACTGGAACTGACAACGAATTCCTGATCAAAACCCCAAATGCCAATGCCATAAGATATAAGATAGACAAGTGGAACCTCATCAAATTGAAAACTTTCTACAAAGCAAAAGAAACCATCAAGAGAGTGGGGAGACAGCTGACAGAATGGGGAAAATTATTTGCCAACTGTGTATCTGACAATGGCTTTACATCTAGAATCTACAAGGAACTCAAATATGCCAAAATGACAAAAACACAGTCCTATTGAAAAGTGGGCAAATAAGCCGGGCTCGGTGGCTCAGCCTGTAATCCCGTGCCTTTGGGAGGCTGAGGTGAGACCCGCCTGAGCAGTGAGACCTCATCTGTACAATAAATAAAAAAATCAACTGGGTGTGGTAGCACATGCCTGTAGTTCCAGCTACTCGGAAGGCTGAGGCGGAAGGATCGCCGGAGTCCAGCAGTTCGAGGCTGCAGTGGCTGGGAGCGGCCACTGCGCTCCCGTCTGGGCGACAGAGTGAGACTCCAACTCAAAAAAAAAAAAGTGGGCAAATATATGAATAGACACTTCTCAAAAGAAGACATACGAGCAGCCAACAGAGATATGAAAAAATGCTCAGCCTCACTAATCATCAAAGAAATGCAAATTAAAACCACACTGAGATACCACCTAACTCCAGTCAGGATGGTCATCATCAATAACTCAAAAAACAACAGATGCTGGAGAGGATGCGGGGAAAGGGAGCACTTCTACACTATTGGTGGGAGTGTAAACTAGTATAACGTTTGTGGAAAAGAGTGTGGTGATTCCTAAAATATCTACCATACGACCCAGCAATGCCCCAGCTATATACCTGGAGGGACTCAAATCGCTCTGTGAAAATGATACCTGCACATGCATGTTTATTGCAGCATTATTAACAATAGTAAAAACAAGGAACCAACTGTGCTGCCCATTGAAAGTGGACTAGATAAACAAAAATGTGGTACACATACACACTGGAAAATTACACAGCCATAATGAAGGACAAAATTATGATCTTTACAGCAGCTTGGATGGATTTAGAATGATCTGTCACAGAAGCAAAGAATTGAATACCCCATATTCTCACAAGCAGACTCTGAACAATGATTATAATACTACAAGAGAGGGATTAGCAGTAGTGGGAAACTGCCATGGGAGGAAGAGGGGGCTCCCTTCATCCATAAGTGTAACTTGTCTCAAATCAGGTGAAATGGGGCCAAAGAGGGTTCCAAACTTTACCTGTACAATGATCATTTGTATACCTAACCCTGAATTGTACCCCACATGTTTAAAATAAAAAATCTAAAATAATAAAATAAAAATAAAGTTTATACGCTGGAAAAAAAGAATCAAATCTAGTTTTCTTGAAATAATGTGTTCACTATATTGCACTCATCCTACATTAAGGATGACTCAACAGAATATTCAGTGGAATTTTGCTCACTATGAAGATTTCTGTGAACTACTGAGTCTCCTCAATAATAATCCCTCAAGTTCATAGGTTCCCCAGAAGAGCAAGGGACAGTTTACAGAAAACCACAGACAGAAATCGAGCTGGAACCTTTCTTGAAGTTCGGCGTGTGCACCTGCAGCAGGGCATCAAAGAGACACTTATGAAACCACAATAAGATTCACTTTTTTCCATTTTTTGAGAGTGTTTGCTTCTGCCTGGGGTTATGAAGAATGAAATAGCTTCCAGGAGACACCGCTTGAGCTAATGAAACTTCAGAACCCAAAACCAAAATTTGCCACAGAGGGAGGGGTTGAGATCGTTTTGTCAGTGCACAGATGTAGCAGGAGGCTTCAAAGGAAGGAAACAAAATTAAGAAACAACAACCCTCTCCTTTTACCATCAAGCCCCACTGATTTCAAATTTACTGAGTGAGAGAGCAATTTAAAAAACATCTGGCACATTGGGGAGATATAAGGAAGTCAGAGCACCAGAGAAGTGAATCTGAGAACCCACCTGGTGGGATCCCTGTCTAACTAGGCTATAAGGCTTGTGTGTCCAGACACAGCCTCAAAGGTAAACATAGACAGCTCCCTAGGTCTCTTAATCTCAAGGCCAGAACCCTAGAGGTGGAAATGAAAATCTATCCCCTCTTTTCCATTCCCAAGCACACATACACGCATACACTACCCAAGAGTACAAAGGAAAAAAGAAGAGGGTAAGGAAACAAGCTGATCCTATTATGTTAATAAAATGAAGATTCTTTCATTTTTGAATGAACTGTGCTCCAAATAAAAGTGAATAGTGAGAATTTTAGAGGAAAGAGATGAGAATAGTGACATTTACATAGCCTGATTACATTGTTTTTTGTTTTGTTTTGTTTTTGCGTTGGAGTCTCACTCTGTCCCGGCCACCGCAGCCTCAACCTGCTGGGCTCCGGTGATCCTTCCGCCTCAGCCTTCCGGGTAGCCAGAATTACAGGCATGCGCTACCACGCCCAGCTGATTTTTTGATTTATTGTAGAGATGAGGTCTCGCTGCCCAGGCGGGTCTCGAACCCGCGGGCTCAGGCAATCCACTCACCTCAGCCTCCCAAAGGGGCGGGATTACAGGCTGAGCCACCGAGCCCGGTTGATTACATCGTTAATGTTGTGTTTTCAGAAGTCCAAGTGGAAACACAAATGCTGGGTTATTGTTACCGAACTCTGTAGCTTGTTGGCTTATCCTGCAGTGAAAAGTGGGATGTGAGAGCGACTTCTTTGAGGGAAGAAGCCTGTCAGAGAGTTCCAATAACAGCAGCCTCAGCTTCAAGCAATGATTACATGTACATACTTAGTTTTGCAATAAAGTCAAATGTAGACCATCACCCTGTCTTGTCTATCATAACTTGGTGCGTGGGTGAAATCCTATAGTAATTACAACATGGCTTTGAAAATTCAAAACACTGTATAGATGCAAAGTACAGTACTAAATTCATAATACCTAAATTACAAACTCAGATTAGCAGAATTATCTTTGTCATAATAGTTAAATCAATAACTTGGATTATCAGAATTATCTTTGTCATCTCAACTCTGTATTCTTTGATTTATAATCCAAAACAAAGTAGGCATAATTTTGCATAGCTCTGTGCTGGTCAAAGTCATATGTGAAGAATTGAGTCAAATTCTTAGAATGTCATTTTAAAGTGCATTACTACCTCTAGAAATCAGAATAGTGGAAAATGTAACCGTTCAGTCTGAATAAGAAGTCTATCTTCGGTTATTTAAATGATTTATATGAAAGAGAATTTCAGGAGGAAAAGCCAATGTTTAAGAAAAATAATCCAGCAGTGAATTGGGGTCTTCCTGGAATGACCCTGAAGGATGTTTCTCCCTTCAATACTGACTTTCGATTAGGTTTTTGCAGTTTTTGAATTCTACTTCTTGTTTGCAACTAAGGTATTTTATACAGAAGACTGTGAAGCTTATTATCAGACTGAGTTAAACTCATGATAAGTCAAAATAGTGGTCCTTAGAGAAGACCACTTTATAGATGAAACAGGAAGAACAATGACAATGCATATAGAGATATGCATGTCAATGTATACCAGAGTTTTTAGCTTTCTTGATGTCATAAGGTCTAAGGCCTGTCTGGTATCTAGGGGAAAAAGTGCTGTTGGGCTTATTCCACGCCAGCAGTTCTCCCTCTAGAGCTTAGCCTGGAATGGAGTCTGGAACTCCTGTTGCTGAGTGGGTTGAACTGGTGCTATGAACTAAGACCAGCTTCTTATAACTTCATGTAACATAGTTGAAAGATGCTGTCTACTGAAGACTTTGTCCCATATTAGTCGTGCTGTGTTTTATTTTGCTGACCACTTATTGTGAACATGTTTGAGTATGGCCTCAAGAAGCAGGGAAATTTCAGAGGAGAGAGAGTGTAAAAAAAGAGTCAATATCTAAATACATGTTTTTGCAATCTGTAAAAACAATTTCTTTTGGAAAAAGAAACAAATAACTAAACCCCAGAATGTGCAAGTGGGTGATTCATATATTCCATAGAGTGAAAACGTTAAATTCTGAAAGCCTTTAGGCTGTGATTTTCTTGTCTTTCCCTGTAACTTAAAATAGATGGAGGAAAAAGACAGCAGAGAGAAGGAGGGGGAATTAAATGAATCAAGAGGGGGACTGTCAAAGCTGCTATAAAGTCTGCAGGAAGGCAATAGCAGTAAGGAAAAGTAAAAAGGCTACAGTCATAAAGATGATGGCATTTGTGAAGCAGCGGAGAGAAATGTCAGGAGGGGTGCTCTCTAAATCTGAATAATATAGGACTTAGACATTTCAAATTCTAGATTATTTTATCGGCTCAACCAATCCAGCTTGTACTAAATTTTGCATGTGCAAATAATTGGTTGCTTCAATAAAAAGGCCTTAAAGCCTTAGGTAATTCATTTATTCAATGGCACTGTATCACCATCAAGTGTTATTATTATTATCATTATTTTATGAAACATATCTAGATTGGGCTAGGTATGTTTCATAAAATTGGCTTCAGAGTTTATCAAAATTTGACAATGCTCTAAGACAGTGGTTTCCTAACCTGACTGTGCTTTTTGATTGCTTAAAATTTTTTAAAAAGTGTGAATTCTCAGGGGATACGCAAAATCTACTTTATTCAGAATTTGGAATATTGGAGGTGATACACTGGAGTCAGTGACTTGAAGACCTGGCATTTTTGGGAACTGTCATTTTATTTTATTTTTTTTTGAGTTGGAGTCTTACTCAGTCACCCAGACTGGAGTGCAGTGGCCGCTCCCGGCCACCGCAGCCTCGACCTGCTGGGCTCTGGTGATCCTTCTACCTCAGCCTTCCGAGAAGCCGGAATTACAGGCGTGCGCTACCACGCCCGGCTAATTTTTTAATTTTATTGTAGAGATGAGGTCTCGCCTGCCCAGGCAGGTCTTGAACCCGCGGGCTCAGGCAATCCACTTACCTCAGCCTCCCAAAGGCGTGGAATTACAGGTTGAACCACCGAGCCCGGCTTGGGAACTGTCATTTTAAAGTAATGTGAGAAAATTAATCTATCAGTCAATAATACTAAAAAGACAAAAGTTTTATTAAAATATTTACCACTTCCATATTTAGGATTTTTAAAAATGAGTGTAACCAAAGAATAATTATTTTGTGTTTCATGTGTGTCTGATGGTAGTAAGGTATGTAAATTGTCATGAGGCTAGTTTGGATTAATATAGGTTACCAAGTAAAGACCTATTGTAAAAAGACAATTAGAAATACATTAAAAGAGTATAAAAATATGACTTTTAAGTTACAATGAAAGAGGATGAGCAGCATCACTAGACTAGAAATCAGAAGAAATGTGTTCAGTGTGTTTTCTAAGCAGGAAACTAGCTCAGTTTCCTCTTCTGTAAAATAAGTCAGCTGGATTAAAAACAACAACTCTAAGTCCTTTCAAATTCCAGCATTCCAATATTCCAAGATTCTAGAGACTACCATATTTTAGAAAAAACACATGGTGAAACAATGAATTAATCTGATATCTTAGAATACTTTAATATCTTTAAAGTCAACTCTTAACTTTTATCAATAATTGCCATTACCTTACTTCAGGTATAAAGGTGCCATTTCTTTACACTTCATCCAAGCTTTGGAGTAAAAGCCTCCCAGGAAGTATGTTTTTCAGTTAAATGTCCTTAAATATCCTGCCTTTAATTTTCTGCATTTTTATGTTTTTTCATGCTTCATTCACACGTGTACCATTCACTTCTATATCATGTATATTAATTAATTCATTCATTCATTCAACAATGTTGAGTGAATACTCATGATGTGCTAGAAATGTGCTAGGTACTGAGGATATAAAGGAAAGTAAAAACAAGTGTAATCTCCCCTCCCTCAGGGAAAACACATGGCAAAATTATAAATTAATTTGATATCTTAGTATATTTTAATACCTTTAAAATAAACTCTTAGCCTTTATCAATAATTACCATCACCTTACTTCAGGTATAAAGGTGCCATTTATTTACACTCCCTCCATTCCATCAGAGCTTTATGGGCTGTTAGGTAAAGAGATATTGTTCACATAATTTAATTTCACAGTCCACACTGAATTTCAGTTGTGAGAGCAATTCTGAAGAAGAGAGCAAATTTAAGCTGAGAACCAAGGGCCAACTGTGTCTTCAGATGAATAGAACTGGTCTAGACCAAGAGAGAGAAGAAAGTTCAAGACAGAAGAACCAGTACGTCCAAAAGTCCAGTGGTTGAAGGCAACATGGAAGGTACAAATGACAGAAAAATGACGGAGGAGACTGAGGATTTGGGAGCAAGAGGGAGATGTTTTAGGATTAGGTTTGAGTGGTTGATAGAGGAGTCATGCTGTAGAGAGAGCCTTGAAGGTCATCTAGGGTAGTCATCGGTGTTGTTTGCTAAGTATCTGCAATACTCCTGGACACAGGCTTGGAAATACCTCCTCGACCTTTTGGAGTTAGGTGAGGCCCTTGACTTCCTTCAATTTTAGGCCTTCTAACAGGTGTGTAGTGGTTAAGATGCTGTGGTTTTCATTAGTGTTTCCCTAATGAGTAATGAGGTTGAATATTTCTCATGTCTTCATTTTTCTTCTAATTATCTTTTGCTTTCTTTGGTAAGTTGTCTGTTCAAATCTTTTTCCTTTTTTTTTTTAGTTAGGTTGTTTACTGTCTAACTATGAATTTTAGAAATGCTTTATAATTCTAGATACTAGTTCTTTATCAGATATGTGTTTTGCAAATTTTTTTCTAATCTGTGACTTATCTTTTCATTTTCAAAACAGCATCTTTTGACAATCCAAATTTATTCATTTGTCTTTTTTTTTCTGTCAGTTCATTTAATAGTACAAAAAGTTTCATTCATATACAAGAACTTACATAGTTTGCTTTCCAGCATCCTTATGCATTTCTAGATGAAACCGGGCTTGGTGGCTCAGCCTGTAATCCCGCGCCTTGGGAGGCTGATGTGAGTGGATTGCCTGAGCCTGTGGGTTCGAGACCAGCCTGGGCAACTTGGTGAGACCTCATCTCTACAATAAATAAAAAAACTAACCGGGCGTGGTCACGTGCACCTGTAGTTCCAGTTACTTGGAAGGCTGAGGCTGAAGGATCGCCGGAGCACAGCAGGTGGGGGTTGCGGTGGCCGGGAGCGGACACTGCACTCCAGTCTGGGTGACAGAGTGAGACTCCAACTCAAAAAAAAAAAAAGAAAAAGAAAAAGCTAGATGAGTATCTATTTGAGAAATGTAATTTCAAACTATTATATAAATCTAACATACTGTGTTTGTATTATCACTCTGTGTGGATTGCATCAATATTCAGATTAATCTGGTTACATAGCAATATTGAATATTATTCAAATATATTATAATAATTTACTATTAAATTACTAGTAATTTACTATTTCAATTTACTAGTAAATTGAAAACATCAGTTCTCTTCATTTACCTTATTACAGAATGTTTATTTATGATTTTCGTTTGATTGGACCTTTATATATCACAGAACCATGAGTTTTTGTTTAAATTTAGGTTGGCATTGCTCTTCCTGATGTGCTGTTTAACACACACACAAAGTCATTTATTTTGATGAGGTCTAACTTATCAAACTATCATTAAATATTCCATTTATAATATAAATAAAAATACAAAATATCCAAATATTCTATTAATGAAAATATATAATATCTGTATGAAGAAATATTTAAATATTTTGAAAAACAACAAAAGTAGACTTGAACAAGTTGACATTTCATACTGGATACAAATAATGTTTTTTGGATGGTAGACATATTGACTCTGACATTCACAGGAAAAATAAATAAGCAAGACCAGCCAGGAACATTTTCAATAGGTACAATGGTACTGTTGAGGCTCATTATATGAAAAGACACAATATAAATAAATATCTCTATTTAAGACACTGTGATGTCAGGATAAGAAAAGCTGGATCCATTAGTGAAATGAAATGGAAGATCCCTAAATGAACTTATGCACATATGGAAATTTGGTATATAATAAAGGGGACATTTCAAATCACTAGGGAAAAAAACAGTTTTTAATAAACAGTCTTAGAAAATAGCCATAAAATTTTAAATACACACTTCACACCATACCCTAATAAATTTCAAATAGAACACAGATAAAAATATAAAAAGTAAGACCATACAAGTGCACCATAAAAAGGCAAATTGTTTTAAAATCTGCAAGCATGGAAAACTTTTTCTTACCATGAATCAAAACCCAGAAGTAATAAAATAAAAATCTTAATTCAAAAAAGTAATAAGAAAGGACAAGGAAAAAAACCGACCATGGGCAAAGTCAAAATGCAAATGACAAATCAGAAAATAATTCCAAATCATATTACAGAATATCTTCCTGAAATATAAAATGTTCTAAGCATAGAGATAACAAACCGCCAAAACTGGGTATGAATAAAAAAAAAAAAGACAAAATATTTAAACATGGAGTTCACAGAAAAGAAAAATGTACTCCTTCAATATGCAAAATATATTTTCTTTATTTCATTTAAATAAGAGAAATGTGAAAAATTAATTGGAAATCCTACTTCTCACCTAGTAAACAAGCACAATCTCTGTTATCTACCTTCCACCCCATTCTTCACTCCCATAATAAATTGAGTTGGCAAAGCTATTATAAAACAGGCACTCTCACACATAGCTGGAGGAAATTAAAGGTGGTACAAATGTTGGAGTGGGAAATTTGACAATGTAAAATGAAATTAAATGTGTATTTTTTCTTTTAATCAGAAATCTCACTTTTTAGAATATAGCCTGAAGATATACCTCAATGTATATGAAGAACAAAGCCATTGATGTATTCTGTCCAGAAGTAGGTAGTGTTTAAATGAATTTACTGATACTTTTGCATAGTCAAGAATGAGGAGACCTTAAAATACAATGAGGAGTACTTCTATGTGTGAACTTGGAGTCTTCTTCAGTATATATTTTCAAGGCTCAAAGAATACTTGGTAGACTACTTTCCTTCATGGAAGCCACTGGATCTCAACTGGAGGTGATTTTGCTCCCCAGAGGATATTTGGCAATGTCTGGAGACAACTTCTGGTTGCCATAACTGGGAGGTGCTACCTGTATCCAGTGGGTGGAAGCCAGGGATACTCAGAACAATCCCCTACAACAAGGAGCTGGTAATTAAAACATCTAACCCTAAGATCTTGGTTTTTTTCATTATAAATGATCATGGGTCTTTGGGAGAGTGTCTGATATCAGATCTAGGAGATAGAAGATAAAAATTGAATCTGGAAGCCAGGCTCGGTGGCTCAGCCTGTAATCCCGTGCCTTAGGAGGATGAGGTGAGTGGATTGTCTTAGCCCGCGGGTTCGAGACCCACATGGGCAACTTGGTGAGACCTCATCTCTACAATAAATCAAAAATTTAGCTGGGCGTGGTAGGGCGCGATTTTAGTTCCAGCAACTCGGAAGGCTGGGGCGGAAGGATCGCTGGAGCCCAGCAGGTCGAGACTGCGGTGGTCGGGAGCGGCCACTGCACTCCAGTCTGGGCGACAGAGTAAGACTCCAACTCAAAAAAAAAAAAAAAGGATCTGGATATCTTCTGGTGCCAGAAAGCAAAGATGCACACAGAATCTAGAGTGAGGATGTCGAGGTATATGAGAAACCAGCTTTCAGGGACTTTTATTGGCCAATACAGGCACATTTGACCATAATAACTGGTATACAAAATTGACTGTAATTTATTCAGCACTAAGTATGTATTTTATTTATTCAGTGACAAGTAAGAGAAAGAGATGAAAGAAAAGAGGAGGGAGAGGGAGAGGGAGAGGCGGAGGCAGAGGGAGAGGGAGAGGGAGAGGGAGAGGGAGAGGGAGAGGGAGAGAGGAGAGAGAGAGAGGGAGAGAAAATTCTCTGGTGCTTCTTATAAGACACTAATGTTATCGTGGGGGCTCCACCCTCATGACCTCTCCTACCTTTGATTATTTCCTAAAAGCCCTATTTCTGTATACCACCTCACTGATGATTAGGTTTTCATATAAATTTAGGTAGAGGGTGTGTGGAAAACACAAAACACAAACATTCAACATCTAGCAGTTGATAGAGTTTTTCTTTTTCAAAACAGAAGAATACCAGTTAAAACATGTTGAAAAAATAAATAGGTTTAGAAAATCAACATTCAACAAATTTTAAAGTAATAACTGATTTAGGCAAGAATCGTCAATACATGCCAAAATGATTAAGTGAAATTTCGTGGAAAACAAGAAATGTGCAAAGTGCCAAAGCACCACTCCACCAATTACTTATTAGTTGCAAAACAAAATGAAACCTTTAGGATAGACAGAGCTGGTGATTTTCCCTTGACGAAATGATCTAACATAATATTGCTAATAATTGACAATTTGATATCAGCACACTATGTGGTGTGATAATATATGTTGTTCACAGCTTCATCCCTAAAGCTATTTTTTTCAAAAATCTTGAATCTTAATTTATCAAGCACTTAGACCTAAATCCAATTATAAAGAAATACATGTGATATAATTATAAGTTGGCAATACAGTGAGGAACTAATCAGATAACTCTGGAATGTGAAACTGTTTGTAAGATGACTGACCTACTCCCTTGATAAGGAAAAAGAGATTGTATACTGGTTTAAAAGGAAAAAGTCACAATCACCCTTTGGGGAAAATTGAAAAAATTTGAATATTCATTAGATTATTGGGAAATATTCTTGATTTTTTGAAGTATGATATTGCTACTCCAGTTATGCACAATAATGTTTTTCATTTTATAAAATGCACCCTCAAATATTTAAGGTGTAAAGTATCATAATGTCATTTGTTTATTCAAATGATTCCATCTATGCATACATGTGCATATGTAGATAAAGCAAATCTGGTAAAATGTAAATTATTATCTAGCTTTTAATTTAATTATTTTGAATTTTTTTATAGATTTGAAAATGCTATAATAAAGATAGAATAAATACCAGAAAGGTGATAAAATAATGAAGAAGTCTTCTGGCTAAGATAGAGCAGTACATACATGCATAGTCTTCTTATCACCCAACTCCAAACACATAAGAACTGTGCGTGTGCATGTGTAAATGTGCATGTGTAAGGTACATATTGATGAGATGTCTGTGTAAGTAAGAGAAGAAAGCCCTAAATGGTAAAAAAAAGAGAGCAAAATTTAGTACCAAGGAGAAGGTGGAGGAAAATATAGGTAGTGTGGTTCAGGACTTATAAAAACCATATGCAAGTCATGACTGAGAACATTATCTGCATGTCAGTGTTAGGGAGGGATTCAGTGCTAGTCCTTGAACTCCTGTTGAAATAATTTTTACAATTCATGGGTAGGATCAGAGAAGCACCCCTTTTCTGTGACCTAGGAAAAAAAAGATGCATCTAAAAGCAAGCAAACAAAAGATGGATAACAACAACAACAACAAAAACTCATACAGAACAACAAAACATAAATATTAAAAAACAAAAGAAAACATGAAGAACAGCACTGCCAGTACAGAGGAGAATGTTAAAAATAAATATAAAACCTTTCCTGGGGTTATACAGATAGAAAAGCAAGATACCAGTTCTAAACAACATCCACCAAATATGAGAGACTCAAGTTACAGAACTCATATTGAAGGAAATATTAAAAATTGTTATCAAAAAAATGAATTATTACCTTTGCAAACAAGAAGAGTTTACTTAAAAAAGTCCAGGAATATATAAAAATGAAATTCTTGCAATCATAAGATATTTATATCATATTTATTAAGGTAAAAATTTGGACAAATATTTAATAGAATAGTACAGCTGGAGAAAGAATTAATAAATTCAGTAGAATGAATAAGATTGTTAAAAATGTTTAAGAGTTGCAAAAGAAGAATTAAAAGTTTCAATATAAATATTAAAAAAAGAGAAAGAGAGTGTCGGGGCTGGGGTAGAAGTCTAACAGTGGGAGAGAGAAAATAACTGGATTTGAATAGATATGTGAATGTTTAATAAAAATGCAAAATAAAGAGCAAATATTTGTTCCTTGGTGGTTTGGTAAGAGCACTCCGTTGAAATTTCTGGTCCTGACTGATGCCTCTTTACAGAAACAAAAAGTAAATTGCTGGTTCAATTATGATAATAGGTCTTGATTTACTTGAATAAAGACAGTTGCATTTTTTTCCCTTGATTTTTATAATAAGGTCCCATCTTTCACGTTTATTATTACCCATTTAAATCTTCCATTTCTTGATTAGTGGTTTGCATTTTACTAATGTTTTCTAATATTCAACTTTGCATTTGTTGATTATTGTTATTATTATATTAATTATATATTGATTTATACTGTTCATTTTATTATTTTATTTTATACTTTTAAGCTGTTAGATATTAGCTTCAATGGTTTCTAAAATTGAAAGCTTTATCAATTTGGTACAATTTAGTAATAAAAATCTTACATCAAATATTATATTAATACTTGGTAAAAATATAGAAGCTATTAAAGTCAGAAAAATAAAAGCATTCTTATTATGACTCTACTATTACACATTTAAAAGAGATCTTAACCAATATAATAGAATAAAACAAAGAAATAAGAGATGTGAAAATTGGAAAGAAAGGGTAAAAGCTTTTCATTTCATTTCATTTATTTTATTTCTTTTATTTTCCTTTGGTTTCTCTTCTCCCTCAATATTCATAGTTAATATGAATATCTGCATGTAAACACACTAAATCAACAAACATTAAGAAATAGTAAAAATCAATAACATTTTTATTTAATAGCATTAGACAACAAAAGAATGAAAATTAAAAATCACTCACAAAGCAGTAACATTTAAAAAAAATTTAAACAAGGTTATCTGAAACTTCAGGAGAAGACATTAAAATTGTATAAAAATAGATTATTCACTTGATAAACAGTCCATGCTCTTTGTTTGCATGACATTAATATAAAGGTATAAATATTCCTTCAACTATTTTATGAATTCAATTCAATATCAATACAAATTTCATTTGGTATTTTGAGAAATTTAATATCTTTATTCTAGATTTTATGTGGGAGAATTAAAACTCAGAAGGCATAAGTAAACATTTGACAGGAATTATAGAGTATAAAAATTAAGTTGCGTGCTTTCAAAGGTTATAAGATGTATTACAATGTTACAGCATTGAAAATAATGTGGTACATATACATGATGGAATGTTACACAGTCAAAAAGAAGGACAAAATTATGAACTTTGCAGTAACTTGGATGAATTTAGCGTCTATAATACTCAGTGATCTATCGCTGAAACAAAGAACTGAGCAAGCACCCATAAGCAGACCTAGAACAGTTATCATAATACTGTAGGAAAGGGATTGGCAGTAGTGAGAACCTGCTGGGGGGTGGGGGGCGAGGGGAGCACATACTTCATCAGTAAGCGCACCTGATCTCAAACCAGGTGAAGTGGGGACCAAAGTGAGGCCCAAACTTTACCTGTACAATGATCGTTTGTATACCTAATCTTGAGTTGTACCCCACATTTTTTAAAATAAAAAATTAAAATAAAAAAAAGGAAAGAAAAGAATGACAATGACAGAAGAACCAGTGAACAGTCTAATGGAACAGAAAAGAGAGCTCAGAGGCAGACTTATGCATACATATATAAAATGTGCGTAAAATATATATATAAAAAGGTAAATGTAGAGAGAAGCCTCCTTTTTAGCCTTCTCCTTACTGTATGTCTACTGGTGATGTATTCTCTTATAATTTTTTGGTTTAAAAATGTCTTTGTTCTCCTTCAAGTGTAAAGATATTTTTGTTGAATACAGAATTATAGTTTGGCAGTCATTTTCTTCCTGTACTTTAACAATGTGACTCAATGTCTTTTTGCCTCTCTTGTTTCTGGTTTGAAGTTAGCTGTATGTTTTTTTATTGCTCCTTTCAGGGTACTGGGGTTGCTTTCCAAACTCTTCTTGTTTTTGTGTTTCAGTAATTTGTCTATGATGGGGGTTGTAGTACTGTACTTCTTGAATTTGTGGCATGGTGTGTTAATGAGTTTTGAGAAAGTGCACAGATGTTAGTTTTCATATATTGCTTATATCCTGTTCTTTTCCTTCTTTCCTTCTGATACTCTAATCACCCATTTATTAAACTCTTTTATTCTTTATATGCATATTTATGCTAGATTTAATTTTATTTATCTCTTTTAAATACATAATTGATACACATATTTTCAGAGTGCATATGATAATTTAATATATTCAAATAATTTTTAAAGATCAAATCAATATAATTGAGATATTCATCACAATATTTGTCTTTCCTTTATGCTAAAATACTCAAATTATTATTTTATTTTCCCTTTTTAAAAATTTAAGAATTTTTTAATTTTAAAGATATGGGGTACAATTCAGGGTTAAGTATACAAACGTTGATTACGCAGGTACCCTTGTTGATGAGGTGTGCCTCTCCTTCCCCTAGCAGTTTCCCTCAACTGCCAATCCCAACCCTCTCCCCTGGCAGTTTCCCACTATTGCCAATCCCTTTCTTATAGTATTATGATAATTGTTCAAGGTCCGCTTATGAGTAAGAACGTATAGTACTCTGTTCTTTGTTTCTGTGATAGATCACTGAGTAAGATAGACTCTAAATCCATCCAAATTGCTGCAAAGTCCATATGTTTGTCCTTCTTTATGACTGCATAATATTTTGTGTATATGTACCACATTTTAAAAAATCCAGTGCAACTTTGACGGGCAGCATGGTTGGTTCCATGTTTTTGCTATTGTGAATAGAGCTGCAACAAACATACGTGTGCAGATATCTCTTTTGTAGAATGATTTGAGTTCCTCCAGATATATTCCCTATAGGGGAATTGCTGGGTCATATGGAAGGTCAATTTCTAGTTGATTCAGAAATCGCCACACTGTCTTCCAGAGAGGTTGCACTAGTTTGCATTCTCTGGTAGTATGTTTTAATTTGTTGTTTCTTAGAAGTTATTCTACTATAGGTTTTTGCATTTTGGTTACCATGAGGCTTACAAAAAAGCAAGTTATAGGTATAACAACTTATTTTAAAGAGATGGTAACATCTTAGATCACAAAGAAAAAAATAGAAACAAAGAAAGACAAAAATGAAGAAAGAAAATTTTATACCTTAACTTGATCTTCCCACTGTTATGTTGGCTCAAGTTAAATATTTTTATGTACTACCCATCTATTAGCAGGTTGCTGTAGCTATTCTTATTTTTGATAGATTTGTCTTTTGGACGTGATAGAAAGTTATGAGTAAATTACACATCACAGTTAGAGTATTCGAGCAGTCTGGGTTTGTCTGTTACTTAATTTTGTCAGTGGATTTTATTTTTTTATATTTTAAAATGCTTTCTTGCTGAATATTAATTTTTTTTCTCTCGGATTGGAGAACTCCATTAGCATTTCTTTTAAGAAAGGTCTGGCAGTGATAAAGTTTCTCTGCTTTTGTTTATCTAAGAAGTCTTTATCTCCTTCACATTTGAAGTATACTGGATACAGTATTCTTAGATGGCATTTTTTTTCTTTCAAGACTTTAAAAATATTGTCCTACTCCCCCAACCTGTATGTTTTTAGTTGAGGAATCTGTTGCCAGAAGAATTGGAATTTCTTTATATGTTATTTACTTATTTTCTCCTGCTGCTTTTCGGATACTTTCTTTGTCCTTGACCTCTGAGAATTTGACTATTTTATGCTGTGGGTTAGTCTTTTTTGGGTCAAATTTATTTGGTGTTCTCAGGCTTTCCTATACCTATATTAGGTTCATTCATTTAACTTTTCCTGTTTTCTTGCTTAGTCTGTTTGAGGAGGTAATGTTTTCCTGTTTGCCCTTGCTTTTTGTTATTCTAGTCATCTCTGTCTGGCTTGTTTTGGTTATTATTGGATATGTTTTCTTAAAGGCTCTTTGTAGTTTACCTGTTAATTAACTTTCTTTTTTATCCTCCCCTCTAGGTCATTGCCTTCTTTTTGGCACTAGATGGCGCAAGAAGCCCAGATTTGCTAGTTGTATTAACTGATCTGTGCACTGTCCATCTCAAATATGGGAAGTCCCTAAAAGGCTATGCCTGTAGTATAGAAAGGCCACCTAGGGATTTGTGCCCTAGAAACCTATGAAACGAACCTAGTACAGTGTGGTGTTGCTGAACAACCCTCCTGATTCGGTATTCTCTGTTACAAAGCAGAGTTTTCAGGGCTAAGGATCGTTGTCCCTTCTGCCTTCTTGTCTCTGGCTGTCCTCAGGGATATGTCTTTCTCAAGTGACTCTCAATGCTTCTTGGTGGGTGGAAGCAAGGAGAATATCCTGCAAGGGAACCCAAGATTGTGACAAAGTTGGTTGTCTACATCAATCTCACTTTTTTCAGTGTAGAAACTGTGGGCTGGGGGAACATTTCTTGCACTGTTGGTTCTGGGCAAATTGATGGGGAGGAGCATCTCAGATATGGAAGTCCAATTCTCCTGCCATCTTCTCAGGGTTTTCTCATTTCTCTGTGACCCAGGAAATGTCTCATTCTCATATTTGAGTTCTGGGATATTAGTGTTGATAATCTCAGTACTGTATATTTGTTTTCTCTTAATGGGGATTAAGTCCGTTTGCTTCTATGTTTCCATTTTATAGCTGGAAGTCTTCTCTTTCATTATATTAATTTTGTCTCATATTCTATTTTACATTTTCTGTTATTTTGTTTCTTGCACTTTATTCTTTAGATATTCTTTAGATCCACTTTCTGGATTACTGATTCTTTTGTGAGCTTGGGGTGTGTTTTTAAAGAACTTTTTCATTGACTTCTTAATTCATTGTATTTTTATCTCTAGAAGTGCAATTGCTAATAGTCTTTTCACCTGTTGATGTTCTTAATCTTGACCTGTATCTGCCTGAATGTATTAAGCATTTGTTTTTCTTTTTTCTTTTATTCCTTTTTATCTCTATATTTTCACAGAAAGTTAATGAAAATCATACTTTAGCAAAGTGAAGGATTAGAACAAGTGACAAAGATGTTGATCCAGGAAGTAAGAGATTCAACACATGAGAGAAGAAAACGGAAGTTTAAGAAAGGTAGCAATAACATATGCTCATAGGGCAACAGGTTAAATAGAACAGGTGAATTGTGGCTTCACAGAGGGTCTTCATGGGGACCACATTTATTGGTAGATTTCTCATTGCCTTTGAGGACTTGGAGCTTATTACTGATCAATTATATTTGACTTTTTCAAAATCCATATTTAGAAATATGGAAGTAACTATATAAAAGCAAAGTAAATAAAAAATTGAGGTGGCTATTAATTCTAGAGAACCCAAAATATTAACAAGAACTGACCTGTATTCATACTGTATTACCTGACTTAGTAGTAAATAATGTTTTAAAAATTGTGATATGACCCTATCATCAAAATGAGGGAAGAGATAGAATTGCTTGTATAAGTCCTCAAAATCACTTTTTTCTAGATAAGAGACCTTCAAATAATGTCTAACATTGGTAAATCCAGAAATAGCAATGAAACACATTATTGAAATATATGAAGGTGACAAACACAAAAGACAAATTTAAAGAGTTGGAAAGTATTGTTTGTATGTAGCAGGACTAGGAGGTGGTATGTGTAAGGCATAAACAGTTTCATTATAAATTTTAATGTTGTTAATTAAAAATAATGTGTACTAGACTGGTGGCTCATGCCTATAATCCCAGCACTTTAGGAGGCTGAGGTGAGAGGATTGCTTGAGCCTAGGAGTCCAAGACCAGCCAAGGCTACATAGCAAAACCTTATCTCTACAAAAAGTTAAAAAAATAACTGGCTGTGGTGGCATATGCCTATAGTCCCAGCTACTTGGGAGGCAGAGACAGAAGACTTACTTGAGCCTAGGAGGTTGAGGATATGGTGAGCCATGATCATGACACTGCACTGCAGCCTAGACTACACAGTAGACCTCAACCCAATAATAATAATGCACACATATTCTTTTTATAAAAATTAAAATTAATTAAAAAATTGTGACTCCGCATCTTACTAATTGTGTATGTTAAGAAAAGCTTATTCTAATTTCCTTAGTTTACTCATCTTAAACATCTGTGTTTATTTTAAACAATGATTATTATAAGTAATGTTTCTAATAATTTAATAAATAAACAAATCATTTTATCATAATATATAAATTTATAATATTTACTTATATTAATTACAATTAGTTATATTTATTGTAATATTCAATATGTACTATATCATAATGTTGATATTACCCTTAGATCAAAACCACATGATATATAAAAAATCCTCAGTAATGCATCTAGTAATCCATCAAAATTTAATTTTATCACTTATATTATTTTTCATGTAATGAATTCTAAGGTATCATGTGAAATTCTGCTAATAGTGAAAAGAAGTGAGTATAGACTTTTTCATAGCATCTTCTCCTCTCCCACATCCCAAAGTCACAACTTTTCCATGTTACAGGGAAAGTTATCTTAAACATTGGCTATAACTTAAAGGAAAAGCAATAATGTAACTAAGAGTATTTGATTTAGATGAGATAAAAGCTTTTCCTCAAGTGTACAATTTTTGTTAATTCAGTCAGGTATCTCCCAAAATGAAAGCAGATGACTGATTCTGGATTTTTGTTTCCGAAGGCCATTTTTACAAACATTTTTTTAAAGTTTGCTTCCAGGGAAAAATAAACTTACTGGTCAATATTTATTTCTCACTTGTATATAAATGAGTGTGATTTAGTTCACTATACCAGTTATGAAAGAATAGACAAGTTCTGAAAAACATGAAAGAGAAAGTGGTAGGGAAGTTGTAGAATGTCTATCTCAGTATGCAACCTCTCTCCTAATACTCTGGGACAGGAGAGATCAACCATGACATTTGCTGCACTTCCTGTGATAATTCTGTCAGAATTTTAAATGTGATTTGGTTTCTGTCAAGATGCATTCAATTGAGACTTTGATTTGGAGCTGAGCCATTTAGGGTGTGATCATGACTTTACTGGTCTGGCTTATGGCCAGAAGCCACTGGCTGGAGCAGTTGCTTCATGATTTGGTAAATGTCTTTCCAATTTGTTGGCTTTCTGGTACTTTGTAAACTGTCCTCTTAGCTTCCCAGTCCTGCAGCCTTCCGATTGTTATAGACATTGGAACAAACTTGGGGACTGATTCTGTAATGAGGCTCTGAGTTTTTTCTGGATGCTCAGTTAATGGTCTATATTGTCAGATTTCCTCATAATTTTGTAAGCTCATTTGGTACTGTATAAACTTCTTTCTACCTAGTCCAGCTAAACTGACTGCTAATGTGTGTGACTGAACCCTGACTGATATATAAAGGCAATTCCAGAAAATGAATGCGTAGAAACTTATAAAGGGAGTCAAACTGGAAACTCTATAAATGTGGGAACATATATATTCACATCTGAGTCTTGCTTTCTTAAAGATGAGAAAATGGACCCATAAAGTGAGGGGGGTGACTATATCTCTGAGAACAGTTTTATGCATTTGACCGTAGCTAGTTTTTCATAAAAATTGGATGCGAAAATATTGTATTTATTATGCAATGACACTATGCAGTGTTAGAATAATTGTCTATTTTAATATTACCAGACTAAGCACTCATCACATTATTTCCAACTCATAAGAAAGTAATGGTCAGAAATTTGTTTTAAAAATTAAAACAATATATCATCACATAGAATTTATTTCTTCACAACAATGAAAAATGAATCCAAATGAAAAGTTCAAATTGCTCATCTGTTAGCTATGCAGGAAAAAGAATGTACTGATGTTGAGTTAATTAAATCATATTTGATTACAATAGCCAAATAAATGTATCCAGAAAAAATAAATGTGTTGTGTTGAAGGCATTAGCATTTTGGTGAGAACAGTTGCTCACAGAGTTGAAGATATTTGGAGCAATTTCAATAGTCAAAAAGCCAAGACAGAAAATTTTGTTTTTGAAACATTGACAGATGTGACTGATACTACTCAATCGTTTATTTGATAAGTCAATGACAAATTTGTAGTTACTGAAAAATTGGGCTCTATGAATAATCCTTATGGAACATTCACAAGTTAGACTATTTCTAAAAGAATTAAGAAAACAATAATTCCATGAAACCTGAAGTGGAATCTGCTAAGATGTTTTACAACTGATCGTGACAAAAATATGTGTGAAACAGAAAAAGGAACAGATGGAAAAATTATACAAAGCTTGAGAAAATATAAGACATTTAAAATCTAAGGTCATTAATTATGATATTATAATATCTGCAGGCACTTTACAGGAAGTATTTAAATATATCATGTTTCATTGAATTGGTAATCTCAACAACAATTTTATTGACCTTGTGTGGGCTTAACTATCATTAATTTTGTGAATTTTTTCTAGAAGTAAAAACTGAATATCCTAGCTTGTCCTATTACACAGCAGTTTTATGGCTTCACAGTCGTAACATTTTAATATAATTGAGCTCAGGGCAGCAACTGGGATTTTTTTTCCTGAATGAGAACTATATTTTACCATTATTATTAAATATTCTATAGTTTTAGAGATTAGACTTTTCTGAAGATTTTATAATTATAATGTTTTTAAATTTTTATTTTAAAATTACAGAACAAAGCAGCATTTATATGTGAAATGTATGCTATGATAAAGTAATTTTGACAGCTACCATTGCTTGAATCACAAGTTATGCCATGCTGATTTAGTACACTTTCTATAATGTTAACAGTTAACATAAGAAGTGAGATCTCTAATTACACCCAAATTTGTAACCAATCTATTTTCTAAGCTCAAACTACATTTCTAGAAACTACTTGCAGACCTCAGTGCAAGTACAAATAAAATTTCTGTATTTCAAAATTCATCTAATGGTATAATTGAAGAGCTTTTATGCAACCTTCAGTTATTAATAAAGTGACTAGTTTGTAATGTAAGGGTGTGCTAAAAGTCAAATACCAAGGCCATTGCTTTGCTAAACTCTTGTCATGTGGCTCTTTGAGTTATGGCCACCATGTTTTCCTAACTTTGCCCCCCCCCACCTTGAGGAGGTGATTCTCTGCTTTCTCTCTTTAGATTTTGCAATTTAAAAATAAAGCCAAATATCAAGAGAAGAATATAGTAGAATTCTATAACTCTCTTTTATGTGATGAATATTTTTAATTAAAGATATATACACATAGATTGATATTAGTATTTGGCAGTACCTATCCACATGAAAGATATATATGCATAGATTGATTTTAGTATTTGGCAGTACCTACCTGCATTTTCAAAGTTGAAATATGTAAACTCTCACACTACAGATCACATTAACAGATGAACATGTATAAGTGATTTTGACTATTATTATTATTATTATTATTTTGAGTCAGAGTCTCACTGTTGCCCAGGCTGGAGTTCAGAGGCATGCTCCTAGCCACCACAGTCTCTACTTGCTGGGTTCATGAGATCCTTCCATCTTAGCCTTCTAAGCAACTGGAACTACAGATGCGCACCACCATGCCTGGTTAATTTTTTGATTTACTATAGAGACAAAAGCTCTCTGATTTGCCCAGGCTGGTCTTGAACCCTGGGCTCAGGAAATCCTCCCACCTCTACCTCCCAAAGTGCTGGGATTATAGGATGTATTAATTTCAAATCCCATTTAAGTGCAATGCTATCTCCCTAAAAAAAAAGAATTCTATTCTAATTTGTAGACCTGTCTTAGGCTAAATTATCTTAATATTTTAAATTTTATAAACAATTATGAATTTTTTTCTTGTTATATGTAATGTCCTCATTTTTGCCTCTTGGGTCAAAGAATCATATGTTTACTACTTTGACTTTTGCAGAGAATGTTGCTGACTCTTGCTCCAGTTGATTTTTTAAATATCTGTTTTAAACTATATATGACTGACTAAATTTATTCATGCAGACTGAAGTGTGTCTTGGGGGACAGAGTCTCCCCAAGAAACTCTTTCATATAGGCAATGAAAATGGTCATTACTGCAATTGTACCTAAAGTTCACCTTAATACCACCAGTCCTCAGAGTAGTTATTTCATTTCCTAACATGACCTGTGTGGAAACCAGGCATGTTTAGGAGAGCCCCCAACACTAAGAAGTGGCCAAATAAGAAAAATAGATACAAACGAACCCCTGGAAACTTCAAAGCAGTGGCAGTGATGATGAAGTGAGACCCTCTAAGCAAATGCCAAGGTATTTGTAGTAGATGCAAAGCTTCCCTGCCATGTCCCTGTGGGCTTTACAACTACAGTGCCCTAATGCTCTGGCTTTCAACTCCCTGAGGATTCCCTCTGACAGTCAGAGCCTGTGCTTCCCATTCCCCAGGTCCCTGAAAAGTTGAAGTGCCAAAGATTTAATGCTTCTTGGGATCAACCCCTAACCAAATATTTCTCTGGTGAGATGACTCTAAGACATTTTTTGCTACTCTGACTGAATCCCAGCTTAGTCCCAGTAGGGACTAAGATCCAGTCAATTGACATGATAACTTGCACTTTATAAACTGCCTTCCTTTCTTTCATCTGGTACCTACTGGGATCACCTCCCAAATAAACTTGCCCTTGAACTCTTCTTGTTTTTGAGTCTGTGACTAATCACAAAGATCATGATCACATAGAATGCCAGCATTTATTTATTTATAAAATGTCTATCTTCTACCAAAGGATTAAAAATGAGTACCAAGCATAATCTCCTTAACATATTTTAAATGAAAATTGAAACAAGTATATACCTACATAGAACATTTAAATAGTGTAAGAAATTAAACATATACAAGCTGAGAATCTGTATCTTCCATCTCCTCTTTTCCACAGTTAACTGCTATTAATTTCCTTATGATTTCTTCTGGAGAAGTGAGAACTAGTTTTTGTTGAAAAGCTGGCTACTAAATAAAGTTAAATAAATAGCAAGTTTCTTTAAAGCATGTTCCCAACAGCACCTTTAAATATCTTTTTGCTATCTTTTAGTAACATGATCTGCAATTTTTGCAGGTATATTTAAATGGCAATGTGATAATGTTGTCTTGGTCACTGAGTATACTATGGATTAACTCACCAGCTAAGACACATCAAGTCTTTACTAAATGAGAATAGACCAGGACTGACACTCTCACTCCAGTTCTCAGGAGAATATTTTTTCCCTAAGATGGCCAAAATTTCTACAAATGAGTCTATTTAAAAAAAAAAAGACAAACAAAAAAAAACCTCATGTATTTGAGTGTATCAATCAGAATTTTGAGCCAAGCTTATAAGAAACTATTCAACTATGACATTATCATGAAAAATGCTCTCTGATGCTTTTAAGATTTTCTTTCTTGGCATTTAAATCTTTGATTTTGCTGATATTTATTTTTTCGAAGGAGTGGAGGGCAGATATAGTTTTTTCTGTAGCTGGGTTCTGCAGCTTTTCAGTTGGACTGAAGATTAATGGGAAGAATCATCTCATAAACAGAGTAACCCACACAATATTTTCAGAAGACTGGTAGCCCCCCAGGACAGAAGGAGACACAGCACTGTTCACAGGAGTGTTCTTTGGCCTTTAAAGTTTTGGATGATATCAAGGAGCCATAGAGGATTTATATATTCTCATAATGGAAGAGAATTCTGTGTCTGGAATGCTTAGATAGTGCCATGCCATAGTCCTTTTTGACTTGCTGCTTATGATCCCACTAGAGAAATGTGCACATGTGTACACACACACACACACACACACACACACACACACACACACCCCAACTAGGCATTTCCATTTCCATTTATGGAGATAGAAACATCCAATTACTCTGTATAAGTTCCATGACAGCAGGTCTATATTATCACCTGAGGGAGAAAAGGGAGATCTGTGTCCAGGTGCTGTTAAACAAACAGTTCAGCTTCCCATTTCTTTTTATTCTGGAAATCTATTTCTCCTCAGCTACCCATTTGTCTCAACAGAATATATTGACTGCAACTTTCCCCTCAATTATTTGAAACACCTCCTGCATCAAAGACAAAATTCCCATGGGCATTTAAATCAATTTCTGAACTCTATCCTGTTTCATTTATTTTTCTGTCCATCCCTGTGTTGGTACCCATGTACTTTAGCTATGGTTGTTATTATTATGTTTTTCTCTCTGATGGGCTAGTTTTCTTTCACAATCCCTCCCCCTCTTTTTTAGGTGTCTTCATATGGCTATGTACATTTTTTATACATATACTAGTTTGACATGTTCTTTGTCAAGGCTGATTCATTAACAGAGGGAACTTGAGAAAAATCAAAGTAAGGAAATGATACAGTACTTGTTTTCCACGGTTTACAATTTTAGTAATGAAGCTGTCAGTACTACAACTCTATTGTATGCTCACTGAACATAAGACAAGTATGATCTGTTGATACATATAGTTGACCCTTGGACAGTGTGGGGGTACAGGGCACTGATTTCCCCCACTACCTCCACATAGTTGAAACTCCACAAATAATTTTAATCCCTAGAAACTATTGTTGATCAGAAGCATCACCAATAGCACAAACAGTGAATTACACATATTTTATATGTTATGTGTATTACATACTAAAGTATTCTTTAAATAAGGTGAGCTAAAATGAGCCCGTGGATTTGAGACACGCCTGGGCAGCTTGGTGAGGCCTCATCTCTACAATAAATAAAAAATTAGCTGGGCGTGGTATCACGCGCCTGTAGTTCCAGCTACTTGGAAGGCTGAGGTGGAAGGGTCACCGGACCCCAGCAGGTTGAGGCTGCGGTGGCCGGGAGCGGCCACTACACTCCAGTCTGAGCAACACAGTGAGACTCCAACTCAAACCCCCCCCGCCAAAACAAAAACAAAAACAAAAAAATTTCTTTTTTTAAAATTTTGAGTTTAAGTCTCACTCTGCTGCTCAGGCTGGAGTGCAGTGGCATGCTCATGGCCACCACAGCCTCAACCTGCTGGGCTCAGGCAATCCTTCTACCCCAGCCTTCCAAGTAGCTGGAACTACAGGCATGTGTCACCACGCCCAGCTAAGTTTTTGATTTACTGTAGGGCCATTTTGCCCAGGCTGGTCTCATACCTGTGGACTCAGGCAATCCTCTTGCTTTTGCCTCTCAAAGTGCTGGAATTACAGGTGTGAGCCGCCGCATCCAGCTAAGAAAAATTCTTATTTAAAAAATTAAAAGGAAGATAAAATATATTTACTATATATTAGCTGGAAATGGATCACCATTTTCATGTTGAGTAGGCTGAGGAGGAGGAGGAAGAGGAGGAATTGAACTTGCTGTCCCAGGGGTGGCAGAGGTAGAAGGAAATTTGCATATAAATGAACTGTGCAGTTCAAACCTGTGTTGTTCAAGGGTCAACAGTATATATATCTGTCTGTGTACATATTTATATGTATATATGTATATGCATATGTGTAAACTCTTTAATTGTTTTTAATCAATAGGAATTTTGGTAAAAACTCAGAAAGTATGATATAAAAATCAGTAAACCCTTCACAGGTAAATAAACGCAAGTATAATGAAGAAAACAGCAAAAGTATTATTTTCTAGAACTCCAACTGCCCTTAAAGAGAAGACCTCACCCAGGCTCCAAATTCAGGTGAGGAGGTTTGGGTAGAGACTCAGGAATGCTGAACTAGTCTGTATAATTATAAATAAAATTATAGAGACCTGGAAGAAAGGGCCCAGCAGCGTGAGCCACTATGTGAATAGAGAAGAGAGACTGAGTTGCCTTGGAGACAGAGCAGCCCAAAAGAGATTTCATAGACAGAAATGACTAAATTTAAATAAGTTATCGATATTAAATTTTTACATTTTTTGCCATGGTATAGGTTATTATCTGTCCCCCACTTTGTCATCCTTACAGTATCTTTATTGGGCTAAGTTGCTCCCTCTAGTTTTTTGTTTTTGTTTTTGTGGAATTGAATTAGGTTGCACACCTGAAGTGGGAAGTTGAGTTCAATGTCTGGACTGCTATAAGCTAAGACCGGCTTATGCAGGGAAGCTGGTACTGAGAACAGGAAATCCTAAAAAGCATAAAGTGCTGAGAATTAGTGAACATCCCTGGGAAACTTCAGGACTGTGGAACTGGTGGGATCACAGTGGAGAATGTCAAAGAGTAAAACTGGCAAATTTGTATCAGGATAATGGAAAAGTATGCTAAACGAGAGATAGAGATAGAGATAGAGAGAGAGAGAGAGAGAGAGAGAGAGAGAGAGAAAGAGAGAGAGAGAGAGGAATCTAGCATTCCAGGATATGCCCTGTGGTCTGCATGGTGGGAAAAGGACTGGGAGGTTCACCTTCCTCTTGGTGTCCCTTCCTCATCCCTGAGAGTCATCTGTGACCATTCCATGGCTCTGTGATGCAAGAATGGATCTCTAGGCCAGAATGTACAGGCTCAGTGCCTAATGCTTAGTGCCTGCTGATGATGGAGACAGATTTGTATTTTCTGAACAAACACAGGGTCCTATGGATAAACTCAAGTTCAACTTCGAATCATTTCATCTACTTAATACTTCCTGTGTGCTAAAGAGGCTCTTCCTTCTTTTTCTGTACTCTTTCCGATGAATCCATTTGTGAAAAGAGTCAGAAATAAGGTAAAGGAGTCCTAGATCCAACTCACAATGTAGACAGACAGGTGTTTTTCTTATTTCTTTTCCTACTTTACTAAATCAATTGTGTTACCATAGCAGACATCTGAGATGGACTCTGCTGGGAAAGAATAGAACAGTTTCCTTCTAGGGAATAGGGATAAGGACAGAGGTCTTCTATCCAAAACTCACAGATTAATCGATCTGGGAGTGGTAGAGACCTCCAGGATAAAATCTCAAACACTGTGATTCTGTATCGCTAAAATGACTATTGAGTGAGTATAAGATATGTCTAGAGGAACAGACACATTATTTCTCTTTCTTGTCTGATGTCTCTGGTTAATTCTGCATCTGAGAAATGACTTTTAGAGACAAACAGATTCTGAAAGCCTCTGATCAGGTGATAAAAACTGAGGTCTGGCCTCAGGGAACAGACTCTAACCTTGAGGAGCATACAGGCACCTGGACTAGAGATTCTCTGCCTGCCCTCAACAGAGGACTATGGACTGGAACATTTTTGGAAAATCACAAGCATTGTTTTCAAAATTTTTGGAGAAGAAACAATAAAAAATGCTTTTGCCTTCTGAGAAGAAATAACAGGAGACACACACAGAGTCCTGAATTCAGGTAGAAAGTCATATTTTTCATGAACAATGATGGTCTGCAGTTTGTGCAGAGAGGAGAGTGAGAATTGATTCTAGGCCCTCATTCTTTCAGAGTCAAGGCAGAGTCACAGGAAGAATATCCTCATCTGACCCCACACCCTCTCAAGAAGCTCTTCTTTCATCCAAGGAAGATCATCCTGGGACCCCACTGAATCATTCATTTGTCTTCTGTCCTTGATTACTTTACTTCACTATGCCAAAGACACCTTAATGCGAACTCAATCTTACTTGTATGCCTTTCTACTGAGCACTGTCTTTGAGAGATCATCTCCAGAGTATCTCTATGGATTGGCCTCTTCCCACATTCTTGGCCTGGGACACTCATGCCTTCCCATTTAAGCTTTTTTAATTGAGACAGTTATATTATCATTTTCATCTTCCTACACTGAATTTTCTACAAAAATTGTCTTTCTTTTCACTGTTCACAGGACTTTCTCTGAAGATACCCTATGGCCAGGTATGTGGAGGCCAGAGGCTTATCATGCTTCATTTTACTGTCCATACACACCTGGAGATACAAGTCATAAAGAGAATGGATAGTCTGATGTAGTTGGAGAAACAAAAAGAGGAGGGATCATTTCCAAACAACTGAGACAGAGCTATGAATTGAATTCCAGAAAAGTCTTGGAATTCCTTACTGGTGAGCAAGACATCCAGCTCCCATAACTTCCTGAGCTTTGAAAAGCAAATCAGAGTAGTTGTATAAGTAAATCATCAAGGCACGAGTCCACTGCTTTGCAAATCAAGAGATCTTGAGAGTCAGTGTCCTTGGGAGTTCCCAAAGTCAAAATAGGGAAATTAGCAGTCTAAAGGGCCCAACCCTACACCATTAAGAGTGTTGGCAAGACAAGATCTAGGGGTACTATATCTGAAAAGCCATCTTAGAAAGTCAAAACTCCAAAAGGAGGGAGGAAAAATAAGCTCATGCCTGCACCATAGAAGAGCCCCTGACTCAAATGTCTTATCTTCAGAGGACTCAGAGCCCCAGGAACAGAGCTGTGAAGAGAACAGAGGGAGTAACCTGAGGTAGAAGGAGCACAGGGAACCTAAGGTTCAGGTCCCATGAAGAGGCCAGGACATTAACTGAGACTCAAATGTAGAATGAGAGGACCCAGAGAGACTCCAGTCAGATTCTCCAGTCCAGAAGAGGACGCAGTGTTGGGGACTTCCTTTGCTGGGAATGATGAGTCACCCTGCCCAGGATAGGGGTCCAAGAGAGATGCTGCTGACCAAAACACTGCATTCCTGCCCCAGAAGAAATATGCTCCTCAAAAAAGTAAACCCCAGCTAAGGATGAGTCATTTGTTAAAGTGGGTTTATCCTTGGAGGAAAAAGTCAGCAAGTTCCCCTAAAACAAAGTGAATCAGTGTTAATCTTCTAGCAACTGTGTCTGAGACATCCTCCACCCATCCCTCCCAGTGAACCCCTGTCTTCCATCAAGCTCCTACCAGCAGTGCAGTGCCCAAAGTACCAGGCCCTATAGGCTGCCATTAGCACTGTCTACTGCTCTGTGTACTGGATTGTGTCTTGACTCAGTCAAAAAGTCTTACTCTGACCATTTATCATTTAGTATGATCTCTGTTTTCCCTCTCCCCCAACTTTATATATATATACATTTGTGTGTATGTATGTATGTATATATATGAAAAATGGTATATTTCATCTCTAGGGCATTTGAGCTTGAGATTTAGAGTATTCCAGTAACTTGGGCTTAGAAAAAAAGGGGAAAGTTTTAGCTTTTGTTGAGTTCCTGCTTTGGCTTCTAAAAGAAGACTCTGTTCTACAAGGATGGGTTTTTTAGAAGCTTAACTTTTGCCAATGATTTTTGTTTATTTCTGTCTTCATAGAATGTGTCATGATGGTAAAAGACTAGCTTTAATATCCTTGCTGGACATTGTTTATGAAAAACAACTGACTTTTCTCAAGTCCAGAAGACCATTTCTTCTAGGGTTGATGGAAACCTCAATAGCAACTGTGCCAGGCCAAGCCACACTGGGAACATTCCCACAAAATGTTCCAGATGGGATATGCTATCTGCTTCTCACTCATATTCTTTTCTTTTCATAGTTCAGAAGACCAGAAATCCAACATCAAGGTGTTAGCAGGGCAGCTCTCCTTCTGAAGGCTCTAGAGGGGCATCCTTCCTTGCTTCTTCCAGTTTCTGGTGGCTCCAGGAGTTCCTTGGCTTGTAGCTATCTCACTGTGATCTCTGCCTTCACCTTCACGTGGTCGCTGTTCTTCTGGCTCAGTGTACATTTGTATCTGTTAGGATGGAACTTTGTAGGAGTCTCTAGAGGAGCAAGCAGTTGAAGTCACCCTGGAGAGCTGCTAAACAACAGAGACTCCCATCACATTGATAGAAAGTTTCTAAATTGCCTACTACAAACAAGCGAGTAATCACAGATCTGGAGCTACGGGACACAGATAATTTACTACCTATCTGCAAAGAAGTCAGCTTGGGCTAAAAATGTGGATAAAACTGATTTATTATTAGCTGGAGTCTCTACTTCACGTTCCAAGAATATACATATAGCCAAGCTGTTTGTAGTAAAGCTGGCAAAATCACATCTGCAATAAGTCATCTTTCTCTGGGGTTGCAGGACTGGTCTACACACATGGATTTTGTTTCCCTCCTTATGTTTTAGAGCTGCATTTCCCACTCCTCCTTTCAGCCAATGTTTTGTATTGTCTTTCCCTTCTTACTAGCAACATCAACACAGTACTTTATCAGTAAATATTTAAAAATAGATCAAATACATACATCATAAAAGCTAACTGTGGCCCCTACTAAATGCACCTCTCTTCGTATTACTTCCCAGCAGGACCTACTGTAGAGTTCGTGCTATGTTTAAAATGCAAAGCACTGAGTCTGGCAGGTATCTCACTCACATATTTCTAGGTGAGGGGAAGGGGAGGTGATCACCAGCACTCCAACAGCTCACCAGGCCAGATGTGCTCCCCAGTGATACTGGACAGGCTGTCCAGTTCTTCTTATGTTTGATCCAATTCAGTCTCCACTCAGCAGTCACATATCAACGGGTTTTTGACAACAATTGAAATCAGAAGAGGACAGCAATTGGTCATCCCTCCCTCTAAGCTGACCCCCATGATGTTGGTTCATTAATATAAGAGACCACAAGGGCACAGAAGAAAGGTCCATGCCTGGGTTGAATGCTTGAGGGGAACTCATAAGCCACCTTCTGGACCTCTCAGAAGTACTTCATTGGCTTGCTGCAACCTAAAATTTTGCCATTAAGAGATCAAGCATCCCTTTATCTCCCTAGAAAAGTAGTTCCTTAAAAAAAATAACAACAATAACAAAATCAACAACAACAACAACAAAACCTCCCTTGTGAGGTTAGTGATTCTTTGTTATTCAGATTTTAGACGTTTTTTCAAAATGGCTGGACAGCACAGAGGGGAGGTAATCTTTGGGAATGAAAATATAGTGTTACCTGTTCCAACCAGGACTGGAATGAAGAGAGTGACAGAGGTTCTGAATCACTAGAAAGCACCAGTGTTGAGGGTGGGGACCTGGAAGTAACACACAGGTAAGAGGTGTGTCTTGCCAAATCAGAGCTGCATGCTGAAAGGGTAAGGGGAGAAAGAAAGATGAGAGGAGGTGAGGGAACACAAGGAAGAGAAGGCATGGAAAGAAGAAAGTTCATTGCCCCACAGAGAGTGCTTCCTGTGTACCGGCTCCTGTGCCAGCCATTCCCACAGGCATTTCATTCCATCAACTCTTCACAGCAGTCTTTATTTTTAAAATTTTTTTATTTTAAAGATGTGGGGCAAAATTCAGTGTTAAGTATACAAATGGTCATTGTACAGGTAAAGTATGGACCTCCCTTTGGTCCCCATTTCACCTGGTTTGAGATCAAGTACCCTTACTGATGAAGTGTGCCTCCCCTCCCCTGGAAGTTTCCCACTGCCAATCCCTTTCTTGTAGTATTATGATAATTTTTCAGGGTCTGCAAATGAGTGAGAATATGTGGTACTCAGTTCTTTGTTTCTGTGATAGACATTGAGTATGATAAACTCTAAGTCCATCCAAATTGCTGTGAAGTTCATAATTTTGTCATTATTATCATAACAGCATCATTATCTTCCTACTACGGAGATGGAGAGTTTGACTGATAAGATATTAGGGATTTGCTCCAGTTGGGGCATGGCACAAGGAGGGCAGAGTGGAAGGAAGGCCAAATAAAGCGCTTTTCCACTGAGGCACAAGAGGTCCTGATCACAGGTTGTGCTGTGGAGGAAACAAAAAATTGGAGCATAAAGCCCTTTCTAACAACAATTTTTTATTTTATTTTATTTCAGAGACAAGGTCTTCTTTCTGTTGCCAAGGCTGGCATGCACTGGCACAATCAAATCTCACTGCAACCTCAACATCCCGGGCTCAGGCAATCTTTCTATCTCAGCCTCCCAAGTAGTTGGGACTACAGGAGTAAGTCACCATGGCCAGCTAATTATTATTATTTTTTTTTTTGTAGAGATGGGGTCTTACTTTGTTGTTCAGGCTGGTCTCAAACTCTTGGGCTCGAACAGTCCTGCTGTGGCAATCTCCCAAGCAACTTAGGACTACAGGTGTGTGCTACTATCCTTGCCTCTCTGATTAAATGTTAATGAACATAAGATTTTTGGAGGCAGCTTATAAAAAAAACATAGTTGAACTCCCCCTTCGCCAAATCGGGAGTTGTGGGCTGGATTCCAGGAATTTTCATTTTTCCTAATCCCCTCAGTAGCCACACTTTAAGGCATATTGGTCTTGGGCCATCCTCAGAGGGAGGAACCTGCTTAAGAAGTCACTGAAACTGAGACCTAGACTAGAAGTAATTGAAGATGTGCCCATCTGGCATTGAGTCTTGAAGAATTATGCTGACTGACTAACACACATTTCGCTAAATACTCCCAGGGACATGAGCGTCACAAAATATTTTTTCAAGCTTTGCTAAAGGGAAACTCAAGAGCACCAGAAATCTCTCTCCTAACAAAAAAATTTCTGCCTACATTGCATGTTGCTGACCCCAAATGCTGACCAGACTTTGGATCATTAAAGTCAAGCACCAAAACTGGAAATGAGCAGTTCAAGGTCTAATGTAAAGTCTGGTCAAAGTCAAAATGTTAAGAACCATGTAAATGCAGAAAGTGACTGGGAAGTACAGGGGCAAAAATGAATGCAGAGATGTAGCCATGCTTTCTGAAGAAGCCACCTACTCATCCATCCATTACTCACCCATCTATTCATCCATCTATTCAACCATCACACATACGTCCATCCATCCATCCATCCATCCATCCATCCATCCATCCATCCATCCATCCACCATATATCCATCCATCCACCATCCATCCATCATCCATTTATCCGCCCCCCACTCATTTATAAATCCATTCAGCTATCCATTTGAGTGTTATTGATAGTTTAAAATTTGATGAGCCATGATTGGTGATCCACTACTGCCCTCAAGCCTGGGTGACAGAGTGAAACCCTGTCTAAAAATAAATAAATAAATGTGCAGAGTACTATTAAAAAATAGTTTAAAATGTGGACTTTAAAATCATATGATCTTGATTCTAATCCAGACTCTGTTTCTTACAAATTGCAGATTTAAATTTCTTAAACTTTCTTTACCTGAGCTTTCCCATTTACAAATGGTTGAAGTACTAGTACCTTCCTCATTAGGTTGTGAGAGTAGAGGGACTTGTATACAGGAAGCATTTGGAGGTTTGCTGGGCACATGCCCAGCACTCAGAAAGTATTTTGTTTCTGATACCTGGAGTCTTTATTTGCTGTTTTCTGTGTGATGAGCCCTCGGCTTGGGAGGCATCCAGGTGACTCATTGAGGCCTCCAGACACATGGTTTGAGCAGACATTTAGTGCCTACATATTCTGTAAGGCAAGCATCCCAGCTCCTCTGCCCACCTTCAGAAGCTGATGAGCCTGCCTTTCCAGCTGCCATCTATTCTATCCACATAGAGTGACTACATGTCCTAAAATAAACCATCCACTTTCTGGAAAAAGTGAACCTACCTGTTATGGAAGGTGAATGCCTATTCTGACTTCAAATCAAAGATTAGCTTTTTCCAAATCTTTCTTCCACTCTTCCTATAGATCCTTGTTAATCACCCTTCCCACGGCATTTCCTTTACCCTTTTGACACAAAACTCTCTGAATTGATACCATTTGCTTTCACTGCAGGTTAAGCCTCTATTTTCCCTGTACCAGGCATAAGTAGTCATCGTTCAGATAGGTACAAAGAAGACACTTGTTTTGTTATCTTTACTACAGTTCTTTTAGCTCTGAAGCCTTGGTTTACTTATATGAGATATCTTTTCCTATTCCTGTGAATTCCATTTAATTTAGCAAATTTGCAGTCTAATTTGATTTTTAAAAACTAATTTATAATTTCAAATTTACTTGTTCTTTTATCCACCTTAAGCTTTTTTTCTTTTCTCTCATTCTCACTTCTGTCATCACAAGGCATTTTTTTATGTTTAATTTTTTTGAAGCCATACACAGCTCTTGACAGCAGGGAAGAAGAAGAATTATGGTGGCTCTGGTTTATTCTGGCAATATTTAATTATATTCTGGCTTCCTACCAAGGACAACTCCCCGAGGTGTACCCAGTGGCTGGATCTTTCTACTATCTCTACCTGATTGGTGGTTTCTTTGTCTCCTGTTCTTTGGCTATCCTCTTTGTACCTTTTCATGGGGCTATAAGATCCAGAATGGTCTTTTTCAAAACTCCTGATGCCTGTGGGCAGCTTGTTTGGGGATATTCCCCTCTTTATCCTCTTCATTCTGACACATTGCCCTAGAGTTCCTTCATCCTTCACTGACACAAGGAGCTTTTATGGCTTAAGATCTCCAGGAAACTCCAGAAGACAAAGCATGCTGCTCTCTGCATTCTCCTGCACCCCTGACTTCAAGAAATGTGCCTAGCATGCTTCTACTTCAATGGGGACAGGGGAAATAACTCCCTCATACTTTCTAGAACTTAATATCATAGTTGTAAAAGTTTCTAAGCCAATTTTGATTTCTTTAAAACTTTGAAACAGTTTAAGGTTTGGCACCCCTCTTCCCTGAAAAACAAGCAAGCAAACAAACAAAAAACTTCCCTTGAAAATTGATCATCTGGAATCGGGCATCATTTTTTCAACCCTGAGGTACCATCATAGTGATCTGTGTATTTTTTGCTCCGTTTGTAGATGCAACCAACTATATAAGAGGGTGAGAAAAAGGAGGTTGTATTTTTATGTGAAATTTTTAAAGTATAAAACAGGAAACATAGTATATTACCTATGAGGGTCATTATAGTTTGATTAAAATGCCTAACAAACAACTGTAATGCAATGATATTTTAATGAAATGAAGAAATACTCTTAACCCTTATAAATGATTTCCTACAGAATGTGACCAGACTTTAATCGGACCTCAGTCAACTTCAGAAACTTTGCCATCACTGGTTAAAACCAGGAGTTCAATCAAAACAGCAGGTCCCATAGCTGGTGGTTTTGAAATAATAATGACAGTCTAGAAGCAGAAAAAAACTGTGGCCACTAATTAGTTAGAAAATCTAAGAAAAGATTTCTAGCACTTCTCATCTTCAGTCAAATGAAAGGTAACATAAGATAATTCTGAGTGTCCTTTTAACTTTAAACATTTTATAAAGTATTTAGCTAAATAATGAAGGAGATGAAATTTTGTATTTACTTATCCATTCATTCATTCACTTATTCAACAACAATATTCTGTGTGTCTACTAGAAATTCTACTTTAGAATCCTGAAAAAAATGGAGGGAGGATAGACTTAGTGAGTTTTAAATACTGAAAATGCAAGATTGTCATTTATCTACCACTAAGATGGGTCAAATCTTTCTTATAAAGTTTACTACTGGGCTTTCTTATGAGCCTCTGCTGCACCAGGGACTTAGAGACCAGTAGAATTGTTTCAGAAGCAGAAAGACTAGGTGTAGACTCTCCACACTATGTCACAATCTAGTCAAAATTCTTTCATTTTCTGCTAGTCATCTCAGAGACAATGTAGCTGGGAGTAAGGCCTTCAGCACATAAACACTAGCTTGAGACATGCCTGGTATGGCTCTCCTGGGATAATGCACCAATGTCTCCTCCAATATCTTTGGAAGCTTTTCTTTGGGGATGTATCCTTGGGGTCATAGGAACAGATGTCCCAGATACTGGTCTGGGGCATCCTCCTCCACACTTTTTTTTCTCCAAAATACGTTATCTTCTTTTTTCTGAGTCTTCTCCACTGTAACCTGGATTGAACCAACATTTTCAGCCCTCTGGTGGTGGTATGGTGTATCTTGGGGACAGTGGTGGGTGTAAGGATTTAAAAAGGCAAAATCCATTTCGAGGGGCTCACAACCAGAAATGGAGAAAAATGTAAACAAGTAACTAAATTACAACAGGAGACAATGTAGTGAATCTGGACAGACGGTTATCTTGACATAGAGAGCAGGTTCAACAGAAAATGTGATCATCTGTGCCAGGTCTTGTATAAGTAGGAGCTTTCTAGGAAGAAGACATGCGAGGGTGCATTCAAGGCAGAAGCTGAGGACTTGGCCTAGGTGTTCCAGCACTCTATGGTCAGTGTCAGGATCCGAACCTAGGTGTCCAGTCCTAGTTCCTAAGTCTCATTAGTAATAACATGCCACATTATATTTCATAATAGAGTGCATGAATTACTATAGTTTTAGATGCATCACATTAACAGGAAACTATGATCATTGTTAATTGGAATGGGTATCAATAGCCATATTTTATTTTTATAAAATAAGAAATAGATAAATATATTTAATTAAACACTCAGATGATAATAAAATGTTACCGCTAAAAGAGATTTTATAGACAATCTTCTTTAATGCCCTGATTTAACAGATAAGACCTCTAAGTAGGTCAAATAATTGAAAAAAAAAATCATGTAAAATGCTCAAGGTCACACTGTGAACTCCATGTGTAGAATTCAGGTCTCTTGATTCTAAGGTTTGAGAGATTTTTTCTAAACAACCTGCCTGTCTAGGTACAGTGCTAAACTGCTGTAATTCTAAGGCAGATGCTCTTCAAGGACATATGACAGCAGGTGAACAAATTAAAAGCTGCAAAGTGTCTTCACATAGGTCCTTATGTAGAGAAAAGAAGGAAGAGCACAGGGGAGCGGGGAGAGCCCTGGAAGCCTGCTTTAGCAGTCCCTCTCCTGATCTATGCCTGCTGATAGCCCAGCTTCTGAAATCAGCTCTCCTCATCTCCCAGCCTAGCCCATGGAGTAGCCAGACAGTAAACTACTTCATTTAAATTATGTTCTCATCTCCCTGAGTATGGGACACAATTCTCTTGTATTTTCTGATAAGGTTGATAATGAAGCGATCAGTCTATAGGATTCCCAAGTGGCAGTGAACCTGCATTTGCATAATGATATTATAGCGTCTGTCGAACCCGCTAGCAGTGATCCATCCATATGTGAGAAATATAGGTCAGCCAAGATGCAGCAGCAATGAGGAAGGCAGGGCTATTCACTTATTAGAGTAACGAAGGTCTATCTCTAGCCTTTAGCTCAGCACGACAGAAATAAATGGAATGGAATGGATCAGGGGATTCTATTGGCTTTTGAACAATCAAAGGAGATGCATCAATTCTATCTTGTGGTTTAAATTCCATTCAAAGTCTCCTTAACCCTTTTGTTTCCATTGGTAGAGTATCCGTTCTACCTTACACTACTTAACTCAGTGGATAAAATGATAATGTGTGTAGAAAGATCAGGAGTCATGCTTCCTTATTGGGTGGGGGTTGAGAATTGGGGGTATGGAATTTCCTCCCCACACCTGTCCTTCCATTTGTGGTTTTATGTTCTTCTACTTATTGTCTTTCTTCTCATTTTGGAACCTCACTTATTCACCATACTTTTCCTGTACTCTTCTTTCCAATGTGTCTCTGAATCTTGTGTGTAAGATAATAGATCTTGTGTCTATTACTACAAGAATTATACATTTGCCAGGGGCAAATACCTTGCCTTGTTTTCTCTCTTGGAAATCACTTATTACAGCATCTACTAAGACTGGACACACATGGATAAACCTTCATAAGAACCAATTGAATTGGGTTAGAGTTCTAGTATCACCATAGAATTAACAAAACGCTCTCCAGTTGTTTGTGTTTTTACTCATTTTGACTAAGGTTAGCTTGTGGGTTTACTAAAACTGTGATGGACGCAAGTGTGCAGTGTGAGAAACAGGCAAAGACAGAAGTGATAAACAAGTAATGGGTGGGCCATGCGTGGACTAAACTATGCTGGTTTCTGACCTAAAGCTTACCACCCAATGCAACTTACAACTGAAGTACATCAATTCACTTGCCACTTACTGACAGGGTTTTGATGTGAGTTTGCAAGCAATTAATTTATGATGGTCTCTGTGTAGGCAAACCTCACTGCTCATGTTAATCTGTATTTTCAACCACTCCCCAGCGCTACAATGACCATCTCAACTTCACCTCAGATCATCAATCATTAGTTCTCATAAGGAGTGTGCAACTTAGATCCCTTGCATGCACAGTTCACAACAGGGTCTGTGCTCTTATGAGAATCTAATGTCGCCATTGATCTGACAGAAGGTGTAGCTCAGGCGATAATGAAACAATGGGGAGGAGCTGTAAATACAAATAAAGCTTCTCTTGCTTACTGGTCACTCACCTCCTGCTGTGCAGCTCAGTTCCTACCAGGTCATGAACCATGGTACTGGTTCATGGCCTGGGGATTGGGGAACCTTGACATATACTAATATTATATTAAATGAATGTGTTAAATTACTCTAAAGGAAAATACACATATAGTCTACACATCTACAATGCACCCACACTCATTCATGTATCTGTACATCTCTAACAGCAATTAGACTGTGGTTACCTTTTTTGTGAGGATAATATTTTGGGATAATTGGAAAGGAAAACTATTTATTGCCTGGAAGTGAGTTCAATGTGCTGATTTTGTGGGCAAGCTGCAATGGGCTACATTGTTTAGCACTGGGATGATTTCAAAGGTAAATGGAATATTATGCAGACATAAAGAAGGACAAATATATGGACTTTACAGCAACTTGGATGGATTTAGAGTTGATCATACTCAGTGATCCATCACAGAAACAAAGAACAGAGTACCATATGTTCTCACTCATAAGTGGACCTTGAACAATTATAATACTATAAGAAAGCGTTTTGCAGTAATGGAAAACTGTCGGGGGAGGGGAGTGGGATTGGCAGTTGAGGGAAACTGCTAGAGGAGGGAGGGGCATACCTCATCAACAAGGGTGCCTGCATAATCAATGTTTGTAAACCTAACCCTGAATTGTACCCTACATCTTTATAATAAAAAAAAGAAAAAAATACTAAGCAAGAAAAATACATATTGGCTGAAAGAGGCAGGGCTATTCATCCTCAGCTAGCTCAGCATGTGGCAAAAGAAGGAACTTGAGGTTTGACTAGTTCCCAGAAGCTCTGGAAGCTGGAATACCCCAAATAAAAGAGTTGGACTAGGATGGAAGACAAAAGTTTGTTTCTCTTCTAGATTAGACCTCAGTCTTCTTTGTTCTTGATCTCTGCTCTCTGGACTGCCTTCCCACCATCTCCAGGCTCTGCAGTTCTTGTCAGTCTGTATCTTGGCCACAAACTGAAGTCAATAAAAAAGCCAGTACCTAAGAGCATCCAAAGCCAAAATGCTATAAATCACTGCCACGGTAGGAGAAAGAAATTATATTTCCCCTCTGTTAATTATGACTGAAATTTTTATGTTGCCTGCCCATCATATTAAACTATGAGATCATGCCTTGGAGTTAGGCATGTCCTGAAGCTATTATTTTCCTCCCTGGTGGTGGTCAAAGCACTTCTGCATCCTTCAATTCACCTTGCTGGTCCAGTGTTTGGGTGACCCTCTGCTGACAGTGTTTGAGTGACCTTCTGCTGACAGGGAGTATTTTGTAAGACAAAATACAATTTTGAATGTGATGGTTAAGTTTGGAAAAAGAAACATACCACCCCTCTCTACCCCAACAAAAATCTTCACGAACAAAATACATCCAATTATCATGCACATGACAATCATGTGAACAACTGGAATGTCTATTTCCTTAGTCTGATTGCCTTGTTTTATGGAGCAAATGGGGGAAATGGGATTTGAATGCTAGTGAAACCATCTGTTAATTGATTGCCTGAAAGACTAAAGCACTTGCCCCAACATCTTGGATAGAAATGAAACTTGGAACTTCCTTGTTGTTATCTATTGTGTGTTAGAATTTTTGTAGCAACTGAAATGTCACAATTTTTCTTGGAAAAATATTCTTCTGGCACCATTTGGTTTCTTTATTTTAACTGATGATTTTCATTTCTCATTTTGTGTCCAACTACTTCTGACAATGTTTCTTAACTCACAGATAAGAACTTTGTGGGAGAATTTTTGGTTTATGTGACTCTTTTAAAGCAATCTGCTCAGTTTATTTGGGGTTAGTGGAATGTGGGAGAAGAGGATGGACGTTTGGCTTGTTTTCACTAATCATTGCTTTGGTATTTTGTAAGATTGATGGCTTTCTTTCTTCAAAGGCATCGCTGGCCAACTTTCCACAACGGCAGTCTGACTCAGGACTTTAAGAAATCTCAGTGACCTCATGACTCACCCGCCTTGTTCTTGATCTTTTTGCTGTTATGTTGATGTGGTTGACACACAATAATATTGGACAAGATTTTTATTATTGTTGCTGTAAGTTTAATCCAAGTCAACTGCATTATTTGTTCACTTGTGATGCAATATTGTCCCACTTTTGGTATTTTTAGTCTCCATTTCCACCTTGATTTGATATTAGTTAAAATTATAAAACATTTTTCAGATCAACTTTGGGAACAGGAAGTCTACATTTTATATTTGGTACTAACTTGTTGAATTTAAACTATCAGGGGTTTAGGAACAGTATATTATGACATTTATTATAGCATTCAAATTAGTAGTTTAATTACATTAGACCAACTTTCAAACTAATTTACATGTGTAGACACTGCTATTTGTGTGTGTGTGTGTGTGTGTGTGTGTGCGCACGCGCGAGTGTGTATGTGTGTGTGGTATTTCTACTGTGTGTTTTTTATGGATAGAAAGAAATGCAACCAGAGTATGATAAATAAGTTCCTGCCAGGACCACTCTTCAAAACAGCAAAGAATTATTCATTTGTGACACATAAAAATGAATAATAAATACAAAATACAAAAGGATATTGGAGACTAATATATAGGCATGGATAATGATTCTGGTAGACATAGAAAAGAGTCTTATGAGTCAAAAGTCAAAATCAAGGCTATTAGGTAGTTATTTATATAACAAGAGAACAAACTTTTATGCATTATTACGCTATCTTCAAAAATAATTATAATAACTGAGCATAATTTTTTTGTAAAATAGGTATACTGTAGTGGGTTGAATTGTGTTCCCCCCAAAAAAGATATGTCCAAGTCCTAATTATTCTAACTAATCACAAGTATTTGTTAATTGCTTTCCAAATACTATTAAGATCTAGTTTTCAGGTGGTTTGTAAAGTGTACTAAGAGTTTTTGTTAATAACCCTTAACTGAACATGCCACATTCTTCCCTCCCTTAAAAATCAAATTAACAAAAAACAATCCTCATCAGGAGTGAGTCCAAGAAAAATGGCTTCATATTAGGATTAAACCATTGTCGTATTAGGAGACATTGTCAGTTGTGATTCCTACTGCTTCTCCATCATTTATTCTTTTTTTTTTAGTTAGAGTCTCACTCCATCACCCAGGCTGGAGTGCAGTGGCATGCTCTCAGTCAACCCAGCATTCACATGCTGGGCTGAGGCGATCCTTCACCTCACTCTTCCAAGTAGCCAGAACTGCAGGCATGCACTACCACTCCCAATTAATTATTTTGATTTATTGTAGAGATGAGATCTCACCAAGTTGCCCAGGCTGTTCTTGAACCCATGGGCTCAGGCAATCCCCTCACCTCAGTCTCCCAAAGTGCTGGGGTTACAGGCTTGAACCACCATGTCTGGCCCCACTGTTTACTAAAGGCTTCCAAGCTATCTTCAGATTAACATAAAAATAAATGGATTAGCTGCCTTTTTTTTTTTGTAAGAGAAATTCAGAATAAGACCACTAAAAGTCCATCAAATTGTCAACAAAAGTGCATATGGAGATTCTGCATTAAAATATTTAAATTAATTTTGCCAAAATATATCACTTTTTAATAGACCCATTGAATAGTGTCAAGTAATTACAAATGACTTTCATTCTCAAGAACACCTTGCTAATTCATCAAATAATTTTTAATATGAGCATGCAAAGGGTGCAATATTTTCATTATTTTTCAGATAAGGCAGATGAGCCAAAGAATTTCAGTGACTTTCCAGATGCAGTTTTAGTCACTCGGAAAGGCGAAACTAGAAACGAGAGACCCCGCTGTCAGGTCTGTGTTTTGTTGTACAGCCAGTGGAGGTAGAACTGGGATTTAGATACAAGCAGTGATTTGAATTCCAAGCCCTTAACCACCACCTTCTGCTCTTTTTCTTTGAGTGAAGTTCACCTCTCTCAAATCCCAGGTCTCCTTAAGCTCCACCTACAGACTACTTTCTTTTTTGATTATGGAATAAATTTTCATAATGTCTTTATTTATTTTATTTTATTTTATTTTATTTTATTTTATTTTATTTTATTTTATTTTGAGTTGGAATCTCACTCTGTTGCCCAGACTGGAGTTCAGTGGCCGCTCCCGGTCACCGCAGCCTCGACCTGCCGGGCTCCGGCGATCCTTCCGCCTCAGCCTTCCAAGTAGCCGGAATTACAGGCATGCGCTACCACACCCGGCT